>NC_034197.2:41181960-41274460 GCF_002021735.2 Oncorhynchus kisutch | reverse complement strand
GGTACAGAGTCAATGTGGAGGCTATATACAGGGGGTACCAGTACAGAGTCAATGTGGAGGCTATATACAGGGGGTAACGGTACAGAGTCAATGTGGAGGCTATATACAGGGGGGGTACTGGTACAGAGTCAATGTGGAGGCTATATACAGGGGGTACTGGTACAGAGTCAATGTGGAGGCTATATACAGGGGGTACCGGTACAGAGTCAATGTGGAGGCTATATACAGGGGGTACCGGTACAGAGTCAATGTGGAGGCTATATACAGGGGGTACCGGTACAGAGTCAATGTGGAGACTATATACAGGGGGTACCGGTACAGAGTCAATGTGGAGGCTATATACAGGGGGGTACCGGTACAGAGTCAATGTGGAGACTATATACAGGGGGTACCGGTACAGAGTCAATGTGGAGGCTATATACAGGGGGTACCGGTACAGAGTCAATGTGGAGGCTATATACAGGGGGTACCGGTACAGAGTCAATGTGGAGGCTATATACAGGGGGTACCGGTACAGAGTCAATGTGGAGACTATATACAGGGGTACCGGTACAGAGTCAATGTGGAGGCTATATACAGGGGTACCGGTACAGAGTCAATGTGGAGGCTATATACAGGGGGGGTACCGGTACAGAGTCAATGTGGAGACTATATACAGGGGGTACCGGTACAGAGTCAATGTGGAGGCTATATACAGGGGGTATTGGTACAGAGTCAATGTGGAGGCTATATACAGGGGGGTACCGGTACAGAGTCAATGTGGAGACTATATACAGGGGGTACCGGTACAGAGTCAATGTGGAGGCTATATACAGGGGGTACCGGTACAGAGTCAATGTGGAGGCTATATACAGGGGGTACCTGTACAGAGTCAATGTGGAGGCTATATACAGGGGGTACCGGTACAGAGTCAATGTGGAGACTATATACAGGGGGTACCAGTACAGAGTCAATGTGGAGGCTATATACAGGGTATTACGGTACAGAGTCAATGTGGAGGCTATATACAGGGGGTACTGGTACAGAGTCAATGTGGAGACTATATACAGGGGGTACCAGTACAGAGTCAATGTGGAGGCTATATACAGGGTATTACGGTACAGAGTCAATGTGGAGGCTATATACAGGGGGTACTGGTACAGAGTCAATGTGGAGACTATATACAGGGGGTACTGGTACAGAGTCAATGTGGAGACTATATACAGGGGGTACCAGTACAGAGTCAATGTGGAGGCTATATACAGGGGGGTACCAGTACAGAGTCAATGTGGAGGCTATATACAGGGTATTACGGTACAGAGTCAATGTGGAGGCTATATACAGGGGGTACTGGTACAGAGTCAATGTGGAGGCTATATACAGGGGGTACTGGTACAGAGTCAATGTGGAGACTATATACAGGGGGTACCGGTACAGAGTCAATGTGGAGGCTATATACAGGGTGTTGCGGTACAGAGTCAATGTGGAGGCTATATACAGGGGGTACCGGTACAGAGTCAATGTGGAGACTATATACAGGAGGTACTGGTACAGAGTCAATGTGGAGGCTATATACAGGGGGTACCGGTACAGAGTCAATGTGGAGGCTATATACAGGGGGTACCAGTACAGAGTCAATGTGGAGACTATATACAGGGGGTACTGGTACAGAGTCAATGTGGAGGCTATATACAGGGGGTACCGGTACAGAGTCAGTGTGGAGACTATATACAGGGGTACCAGTACAGAGTCAATGTGGAGACTATATACAGGGGGTACCAGTACAGAGTCAATGTGGAGACTATATACAGGGGGTACCGGTACAGAGTCAATGTGGAGGCTATATACAGGGGGTACCGGTACAGAGTCAATGTGGAGGCTATATACAGGGGGTACCCGTACAGAGTCAATGTGGAGGCTATATACAGGGGGTACTGGTACAGAGTCAGTGTGGAGGCTATATACAGGGGGTACCGGTACAGAGTCAATGTGGAGGCTATATACAGGGGGTACCGGTACAGAGTCAATGTGGAGGCTATATACAGGGGGTACCGGTACAGAGTCAATGTGGAGGCTATATACAGGGGGTATTGGTACAGAGTCAATGTGGAGGCTATATACAGGGGGTATTGGTACAGAGTCAATGTGGAGGCTATATACAGGGGGTATTGGTACAGAGTCAATGTGGAGACTATATACAGGGGGTATTGGTACAGAGTCAATGTGGAGGCTATATACAGGGGGTATTGGTACAGAGTCAATGTGGAGGCTATATACAGGGGGTACCAGTACAGAGTCAATGTGGAGGCTATATACAGGGGGTATTGGTACAGAGTCAATGTGGAGGCTATATACAGGGGGTACCGGTACAGAGTCAATATGGAGACTATATACAGGGGGTACCGGTACAGAGTCAATGTGGAGACTATATACAGTGGGTACCGGTACAGAGTCAATGTGGAGGCTATATACAGGGAGTACCGGTACAGAGTCAATGTGGAGGCTATATACAGGGGGTACGGGTACAGAGTCAATGTGGAGACTATATACAGTTAGTATCAGTAGGTAGTATCAGTAGTTAGTATCAATAGTATCAGTAGTTAGTATCAGTAGTAGCAGTAGTTAGTATCAGTAGTATCAGTGGTTAGTATCAGTAGTATCAGCAGTTAGTATCAGTAGTTAGTATCAGTAGTAGCAGTAGTTAGTAGCAGTATTTAGTATCAGTAGTAGCAGTAAGTATCAGTATTAGCAGTAGTTAGTATCAGTAGTAGCAGTCAGTAGCAGTAGTTAGTGTCAGTAGTATCAGTGGTTAGTATCAGTAGTAGCAGTAGTTAGTATCAGTAGTAGCAGTAGTTAGTATCAGTAGTAGCAGTAGTTAGTAGCAGTAAGTATCAGTAGTTAGTAGCAGTAAGTATTAGCAGTAGTTAGTAGCAGTAAGTATCAGTAGTAGTACTGGAGAAACACAATCAGGCCTCCTCCCTGGGAAACACGATCAGGCCTCCTCCCTGAGAAATACGATCAGGCCTCCTCTCTGAGAAACACGATCAGGCCTCCTCCCTGAGAAACACGATCAGGCCTCCTCCCTGAGAAACAGGATCAGGCCTCCTCCCTGAGAAACAGGATCAGGCCTCCTCCCTGGGAAACATGATCAGAGGTCCTAGACTATGAGCCTAGCGTGGAACATGCTCAGCATCTAATACTGACTTTATCCTTCCTCTGTCAGGCTTGCTCGGGGGCGGGAGTAGGGGGAGAGTGCTGCGTTGCAGAACGCCAACTCCAAGTGCAATGGGCTGCTTCCTGTCTGGGGGCCTCATGTCCCAGCCTTCACCACATGCCTGGCCAGGTAATGGCACACAGCAGGTTCATCATGTTCAGTAGGGCACAGCCGAACAAATCAAAACCTCTGTTGTTGGACCAGATGTTCTCTAATTAACTTGGATTAAATTATTAATTGCCAAAAACAATATTATGAAATTAGAAATTTCATTTTGTCTCTTGAAATGCAATCAACTTAATCGGATGTTGCACACACAAACCGTTCCCAAACATCTCTCCTCCCTATCTCCAAGAAAAACACATCTGCAGGAGAGCCCACCTACCAGCTCAACATCCACGACAACAAGCTCATGTTTCTGCGTTTCGCCACGGAGCAGTCCTTCAGCGTGGATACGGGAGGACGAGAGAGCAACATCATCCACACCGTGCTCTACGTACTCAACGCGTATGATTACATCATCCACACCGTGCTCTACGTACTCAACGCGTATGATTACGTCATCCACACCGTGCTCTACGTACTCAACGCGTATGATTACATCATCCACACCGTGCTCTACGTACTCAACGCGTATGATTACATCATCCACACCGTGCTCTACGTACTCAACGCGTATGATTACATCATCCACACCGTGCTCTACGTACTCAACGCGTATGATTACATCATCCACACCGTGCTCTACGTACTCAACGCGTATGATTACGTCATCCACACCGTGCTCTACGTACTCAACATGTATGGAGGATGTTACCCGACATGCGGTTTCTCTTCCCCTCTCCTCTTAACTTTATCTTGTGAATTATTAACAAACTATCTTGTTAATTTGTGTGGGACTCTCCATTCTGTTTGACCCGTTTGTGACCTGTGTCTTTTTGTCTTCTGTCAGTACTCAAGTCGTGAGGACGAAGAACCTGCAGTGTTTCCTGGAGCAGCCGTATGGGAAGTGGGTGGAGAGCAGCTATGATGTGGACGGTCCTCACTACTACACAGTGTTGGCCATGCACATCCTGTCTCCTGAACACTGGAGGAACACACGACTCACCTTCCTACGCAGGCTCCTCGTCTCCGTGCACGGACCTCACGCACGCAAGGTCTCCGCCGTCTTCACCAACAAGTAAGACACTGTTCTTATGAGAAAAAAAATCCAGAAAATCACATTGTAGGATTTTTAATGAATTTATTTGGAGGGAGTTGAAAGTCCGTGTTGCCCAGCAACAGCCCCAAAACATCACTGCTCTAGAGGAGATCTGCATGGAGGAATGGGCCAAAATACCAGCAACAGTGTGTGAAAACCTTGTGAAGACTTACAGAAAATGTTTGACCTCTGTCATTGCCAACAAAGGGTATACAACAAAGTATTGAGATAAACTTTTGTTATTGACCAAATACTTATTTTCCACCATAATTTGCAAATAAATTCATTAAAAATCCTACAATGTGATTTTCTGTTTTTTTTCTCATTTTGTCTGTCAGTGTAACTATGATGAAAATTACAGGCCTCTCTCATCGGTTTAAGTGGGAGAACTTGCACAATTGGTGGCTGACTAAATACTTTTTTGCCCCACTGTATATATCTATATCTATAGTATATATATCTAGAGAGATATATATATATATCTATAGTATATAGAGGGCGGTGTACAATAAAATGTCTGTTCAAACCTGTTAGTCTGTATATGGCGGCAGGGTAGCCTAGTGGTTAGAGTGTAGAGGCGGCAGGGTAGCCAAGTGGTTAGAGTGTAGAGGTGGCAGGGTAGCCTAGTGGTTAGAGTGTAGAGGCGGCAGGGTAGCCTAGTGGTTAGAGTGTAGAGGCGGCAGGGTAGCCTACTGGTTAGAGTGTGGAGGCGGCAGGGTAGCCTAGTGGTTAGAGCATAGAGGCGGCAGTGTAGCCTAGTGGTTAGAGCATTGGACTAGTAACCGGAAGGTTGCAAGTTCAAACCCCCGAGCTGACAAGGTACAAATCTGTCGTTCTGCCCCTGAACAGGCAGTTAACCCAGTGTTCCTAGGCAGTTATTGAAAATAAGAATTTGTTCTTAACTGACTTGCCTAAAGGTAAAATAAATAAATAAATGGCAGGCCTGTATATCTCCAACGCCCCCATCCCTATCTCCCAACGCCCCCATCCCTATCTCCCAACGCCCCCATCCCTATCTCCCAACGCCCCCATCCCTTTCTCCAACGCCCCCATCTCTAACTCCAACGCCCCCATCCCTATCCCTATCTCCAAAGCCCCCATCTCTATCTCCAACGCCCCCATCCCTATCTCCCAGCGCCCCCATCCCTATCTCCAACGCCCCCATCCCTATCTCCAACGCCCTCATCCCTATCTCCCAACGCCCCCATCCCTATCTCCAACGCCCCCATCCCTATCTCCAACGCCCCCATCCCTATCTCTAACTCCAACGCCCCCATCCCTATCTCTAACTCCAACGCCCCCATCCCTATCTCTAACTCCAACGCCCACATCCCTATCTCCAACGCCCCCATCCCTATCTCTAACTCCAACGCCCCCATCCCTATCTCTAACTCCAACGCCCCCATCCCTATCTCTAACTCCAACGCCCCCATCCCTAACTCCAACGCCCCCATCCCTATCTCCAACGCCCCCATCCCTATCTCCAACGCCCACATCCCTATCTCCAACGCCCACATCCCTATCTCCAACGCCCACATCCCTATCTCCAACGCCTCATCCCTATCTCCAACGCCCCCATCCCTATCTCCAACGCCCCCATCCCTATCTCCAACGCCCCCATCCCTAACGCCCCCATCCCTATCTCCAACGCCCCATCCCTATCTCCAACGCCCACATCCCTATCTCCAACGCCCACATCCCTATCTCCAACGCCTCATCCCTATCTCCAACGCCTCATCCCTATCTCCAACGCCCCCATCCCTATCTCCAACGCCCCCATCCCTATCTCCAACGCCCCCATCCCTATCTCCAACGCCCCCATCCCTTTCTCCAACGCCCCCATCCCTTTCTCCAACGCCCCCATCCCTTTCTCCAACGCCCCCATCCCTTTCTCCAACGCCCCCATCCCTATCTCTAACTCCAACGCCCCCATCCCTTTCTCCAACGCCCCCATCCCTATCTCTAACTCCAACGCCCCCATCCCTATCTCCAACGCCCCCATCCCTATCTCCAACGCCCCCATCCCTATCTCCAACTCCAACGCCCCCATCCCTTTCTCCAACGCCCCCATCCCTATCTCTAACTCCAACGCCCCCATCCCTATCTCCAACGCCCCCATCCCTATCTCCAACGCCCCCATCCCTATCTCCAACACCCCATCCCTATCTCCAACGCCCCCATCCCTATCTCCCAACGCCCCCATCCCTATCTCCCAACGCCCCCATCCCTATCTCCCAACGCCCCCATCCCTATCTCCCAACGCCCCCATCCCTATCTCCAACGCCCCCATCCCTATCTCCAACACCCCCATCCCTATCTCCAACACCCCCATCCCTATCTCCCAACGCCCCCATCCCTATCTCCAACGCCCCATCCCTATCTCCAACGCCCCCATCCCTATCTCCCAACGCCCCCCATCCCTATCTCCAACGCCCCCATCCCAATCTCCCAACGCCCCCATCCCTATCTCCAACGCCCCCATCCCTATCTCCCAACGCCCCCATCCCTATCTCCCAACGCCCCCATCCCTATCTCCCAACGCCCCCATCCCTATCTCCAACGCCCCCATCCCTATCTCCAACACCCCCATCCCTATCTCCCAACGCCCCCATCCCTATCTCCAACGCCCCATCCCTATCTCCCAACGCCCCCATCCCTATCTCCAACGCCCCCATCCCTATCTCCAACACCCCCATCCCTATCTCCCAACGCCCCCATCCCTATCTCCAACGCCCCATCCCTATCTCCAACGCCCCCATCCCTATCTCCAACGCCCCCATCCCTATCTCCCAACGCCCCCATCCCTATCTCCCAACGCCCCCATCCCTATCTCCCAACGCCCCCATCCCTATCTCCAACGCCCCCATCCCTATCTCCAACACCCCCATCCCTATCTCCCAACGCCCCCATCCCTATCTCCAACGCCCCATCCCTATCTCCAACGCCCCCATCCCTATCTCCCAACGCCCCCATCCCTATCTCCCAACGCCCCCATCCCTATCTCCAACGCCCCCATCCCTATCTCCAACACCCCCATCCCTATCTCCCAACGCCCCCATCCCTATCTCCAACGCCCCATCCCTATCTCCAACGCCCCCATCCCTATCTCCCAACGCCCCCATCCCTATCTCCCAACGCCCCCATCCCTATCTCCAACGCCCCCATCCCTATCTCCCAACGCCCCCATCCCTATCTCCCAACGCCCCCATCCCTATCTCCCAACGCCCCCATCCCTATCTCCAACGCCCCCATCCCTTTCTCCAATGCCCCCATCCCTTTCTCCAACGCCCCCATCCCTATCTCCAACGCCCCATCCCTTTCTCCAACGCCCCCATCCCTTTCTCCAACGCCCCCATCCCTATCTCCAACGCCCCATCCCTTTCTCCAACGCCCCCATCCCTTTCTCCAACGCCCCCATCCCTTTCTCCCACATGGCCTCAAACTGTACCATTACCACACAGTCTATCTTGAGCCAGTCCTAGCGTCATTTATGTGAAGTGGTGCCTAATCATTGAGCCAGAGTCTGTCTTCATTCAGCATACAAAAGGGGGGAAAAAAAGTCCACAATGTTCATTTGAAGGACATGCTAATAGTTTACCAGTTATATAACATTAGAAAAAGAGGTTCTTCAGATTTGTTTTGCTCCGGAACCAAGTGAGAAATGTACTGTCCTCGAATGACCCAAATTTCAGAAGAAGAAGTGTGTTATTTCAATAAAAGGTTGACTCATAACGCGCCGTTTTCCTCTCACATGCTCTGGTCCCAGTTAAACCATAGCTTTAACGTGCCCTTGCATTAGACTGATACAGCAGCTGTGCTTTAAGGTGTCGTGTTCAGCATGCTAATCTTTGTTTCGAACCGTATGCCACAAGTCTCCCTTCCCTTGACAACAGCTGCTAAAGGCACTAGATCAGGAACTGCCGGAGTAGAGCCGGACTCACAGGGAGAGGAGGAGTGTGGGAAAACACCAGGCACTACTTAGACATGACCCCCAGGGGGTGCTGTAGAGAGACGCAACATGAGCACAGATAAGTGTCGGTTTATATTTCAACTGCAATGCTCTGCTTTTTAAAAAACTTCAGTTAGTGCAAAACACGGCTGCTAGAATCTTGACTAGAACCAAAAAATGTGATCATATTACTCCAGTGCTAGCCTCCCTACACTGGCTTCCTGTTAAGGCTAGGGCTGATTTCAAGGTTTTACTGCTAACCTACAAAGCATTACATGGGCTTGCTCCTAACTATCTCTCTGATTTGGTCCTGCCGTACATACCTACACGTACGCTACGGTCACAAGACGCAGGCCTCCTAATTGTCCCTAGAATTTCTAAGCAAACAGCTGGAGGCAGGGCTTTCTCCTATAGAGCTCCATTTTTATGGAATGCCTACCCATGTCAGAGACGCAGACTCGGTCTCAACCTTTTAAATCTTTATTGAAGACTCATCTCTTCAGTAGGTCCTATGATTGAGTGTAGTCTGGCCCAGGAGTGTGAAGGTGAACGGAAAGGCACTGGAGCAACGAACCGCCCTTGCTGTCTCTGCCTGGCCAGTTCCCCTCTCTCCACTGGGATTCTCTGCCTCTAACCCTATTACAGGGGCTGAGTCACTGGCTTACTGGTGCTCTTTCATACCGTCCCTAGGAGGGGTGCGTCGGTTGAGTCACTGATGTGATCTTCCTGTCTGGGTTGGCGCCCCCCCCCTTGGGTTGGGCCGTGGCGGAGATCTTTGTGGGCTATACTCAGCCTTGTCTCAGGATGTCAAGTTGGTGGTTGAAGATATCCCTCTAGTGGTGTGGGGGCTGTGCTTTGGCAAAGTGGGTGGGGTTAAATCCTGCCTGGTTGGCCCTGTCTGGGGGATTCGTCGGACGGGGCCACATTGTCTCAGCCTCCAGCATTTATGTGTCGGGGGCTAGGGTCAGTCTGTTATATCTGGAGTCCTGTGTGAATTTAAGTATGCTCCCTCTAATTCTGTCAGGACCTGAGCCCTAGGATCATGCCTCAGGACAACCTGGCCTGATGACTCCTTGCTGTCCCCAGTCCACCTGGTCATGCTGCTGCTCCAGTTTCAACTGTTCTGCCTGCGGTTATGGAATCCTGACCTGTTCACTAGACGTGCTACCTGTCCCAGACCTGCTGTTTTCGACTTTCTCTCTCTACCACACCTGCTGTCTCTAACTCTGAATGATCGGCTATGAAAAGCCAACTGACATTTACTCCTGTGGTGCTGACCTGTTGCACCCTCGACAACCACTTTGATTATTATTATTTGACCATGCTGGTCATCTATGAACATTTGAACATCTTGGCCATGTTCTGTTATAATCTCCACCCGGCACAGCCAGAAGAGGACTGGCCACCCCTCATAGCCTGGTTCCTCTCTAGGTTTCTTCCTAGGTTTTGTCCTTTCTAGGGAGTCTTTCCTAGCCACTGTGCTTCTATTTCTGCATTGCTTGCTGTTTGGGGTTTTAGGCTGGGTTTCTGTACAGCACTTTGTGATATCGGCTGATGTTAAATTGGGCTTTATAAATACATTTGATTTTTTTAAAGCCTCATTTTTAGATAATCCTTTCAAATATCTATTTGATCACAGTTGATTATATTCAAATCAATATGTTAGGGTCAACCAAGTTCCTCGGGAATGTACAGCCAAACTGTTTGGCCTAATGCACATCTGTTTTTCCCTGCCTCAGAGCTTGTACCTGCACACTGCTTTAGGATAGTTTAGACCTTGTAAAACACTGTTCAAGTGCTTTACAGCACAGCTCCTCATTAAGCAGAGTTGTCCCTTAGTGCTCTGAGTGAAATATCACACACCAGCTTTAGTATCTCTATCACAGACCAGATTTAGTATCTCTATCACAGACCAGCTTTAGTATCTCTATCACAGACCAGCTTTAGTATCTCTATCACAGACCAGCTTTAGTAGCTCTATCACAGACCAGCTTTAGTAGCTCTATCACAGACCAGCTTTAGTATCTCTATCACAGACCAGCTTTAGTATCTCTATCACAGACCAGATTTAGTATCTCTATCACAGACCAGCTTTAGTAGCTCTATCACAGACCAGCTTTAGTAGCTCTATCACAGACCAGCTCCATCACAGACCAGCTTTAGTATCTCTATCACAGACCAGCTTTAGTAGCTCTATCACAGATCATCTCTATCACAGACCAGCCTTAGTAGCTCTATCACAGACCAGCTTTAATAGCTCTATCACATACCAGCTTTAGTAGCTCTATCACATACCAGCTTTAGTAGCTCTATCACAGACCAGCTTTAGTAGCTCTATCACAGACCAGCTCTATCACATACCAGCTTTAGTAGCTCTATCACAGACCATCTTTAGTAGCTCTATCACAGACCAGCTTTAGTAGCTCTATCACAGACCAGCTCTATCACATACCAGCTTTAGTAGCTCTATCACAGACCAGCTTTAGTAGCTCTATCACAGACCAGCTTTAGTAGCTCTATCACAGACCAGCTCCATCACAGACCAGCTTTAGTATCTCTATCACAGACCAGATTTAGTATCTCTATCACAGACCAGCTTTAGTAGCTCTATCACAGATCAGCTCTATCACAGACCAGCCTTAGTAGCTCTATCACAGACCAGCTTTAATAGCTCTATCACATACCAGCTTTAGTAGCTCTATCACAGACCAGCTTTAGTAGCTCTATCACAGACCAGCTCTATCACATACCAGCTTTAGTAGCTCTATCACAGACCATCTTTAGTAGCTCTATCACAGACCAGCTTTAGTAGCTCTATCACAGACCAGCTCTATCACATACCAGCTTTAGTAGCTCTATCACAGACCAGCTTTAGTAGCTCTATCACAGACCAGCTTTAGTAGCTCTATCACAGACCAGCTCTATCACAGACCAGCTTTAATAGATCTATCACAGACCAGCTCTATCACAGACCTGCTTTAGTAGCTCTATCACAGACCAGCTCTATCACAGACCAGCTTTAGTATCTCTATCACAGACCAGCTTTAGTAGCTCTATCACAGACCAGCTTTAGTAGCTCTATCACAGATCAGCTTTAGTAGCTCTATCACAGACCAGCTTTAGTAGCTCTATCACAGACCAGCTTTAGTAGCTCTATCACAGACCAGCTCCATCACAGACCAGCTTTAGTAGCTCTATCACAGACCAGCTTTAGTAGCTCTATCACAGACCAGCTTTAGTAGCTCTATCACAGACCAGCTCTATCACAGACTAGCTTTAGTAGCTCTATCACAGACCAGCTTTAGTAGCTCTATCACAGACCAGCTCCATCACAGACCAGCTTTAGTAGCTCTATCACAGACCAGCTCCATCACAGACCAGCTTTAGTAGCTCTATCACAGACCAGCTTTAGTAGCTCTATCACAGACCAGCTTTAGTAGCTCTATCACAGACCAGCTCTATCACAGACCAGCTTTAGTAGCTCTATCACAGACCAGCTTTAGTAGCTCTTTGCACTAAACTGCCCTCTGCCATTTCCTCTCTAATTTCTGGGCTCAGCAGCAAACGGCTCAGCTCTGCCACACACACACACATTTATCTCCAGAGGCAGGCTCTAGGCAGTGTGGTCTCCACAGTCATGGTACATTGATCTTGTGAAAAGCTCCACAGCCACTGAGCCAAGGGATTATAACATCATCTATCTGGCACAGTACACACTAAAGCTGTACAACTCGTGTATAACATATTTGGTCAAACGGTTGTGATAGAGTTTTTATGCGCAAATATGACACAAGCGTTTTGAAGACACCGTACAATGGTTGTGTGAACGTGATTGGTTACAGGATCGGGGGCGTTTGACTCTAATTCCTACTTCAGAAGGCCCCTTTTGACTCTAGTTCCTACATCAGAAGGCTTGTGTCGTGTCTTTGGCTATGCCGGATTAAGTGATATGACATGCTATTCTATAAAATAATTTATCCGTAATTAATATTACCTGATTGAGCTAATCATGTAAATGTAATTAACTAGAGAGTCGGGCACCACAAAATAATATTTAGAGCTGTTATCTTCCGAATAAACTCTTAAAGACCTAGTAATATTTTACATCAATAGCAGTCAATATTAATCGTCATCTTAATTCAGTCTCATCTGAAAGTTGTAAATTCTTATCTGCATGAACCCTGGCTAACAATTTGAACCAGCAATACAAATATGGGTTTAATTATTCATTTACCAAATACCTAACTAATCACACAGAATTACACATACACAGAATTAAATCATAACTTGATAAAAAATTTGGTCATAAAGGAAAACGTCCCTAGCGGGCGGAACAGATATGACAGCTTGTTACACAAAAGAAAAGGGCTGGGTTTGAGTGAAAGAGCGGGAAGACTGAGGGACACAGGGAGAAGCTGTGCTAACGTAAATACAGTATCTGATGCATTCTAAATTACCACCCATTTGGAAAAGGAAAATCCAATAAATATTTACTCTGAGCTGCGCTTCGGTAGGTTGGTGGTAGATGGAAGGCCGTGTTGCCAAACCGAGTCTCTGGTGTCTCTGGTTGTCAATTGGATACGTTGTAGTAACATCGTTGGGTGATAGATGGGATACTCTGTTCCTTCCTAACCCTCGTTGCATCTGCTGTTGCTAACTCAACGGCTAGGAGGTATCACTTCTGGAGTGAATAAGAGTTCAAAGTTCATACCATTCGCAACCAAAGCTCACGCTGATGTTGGCTTCGTTCTGTAGTTATTATCTGAACCATTCTGACATTGGACCGTCGTCCTCACATCCTCGGAAACAGGAGGTTATATTGTTGTCAAGGCTTTATATAGGAAGGGAGAGGAGGGCGTGTTTGAAAGGTTTTATAGCCCTTGTCCCTTCACAGAGGAGGGCCACTGATTGAGCCGAGCCCTATCTTATGAAAACCCAAATATCACATCTTAGAAGCTAAAATCACATTTCATCCCATCACAAATCATTTCATATTCAAACATTTAAATTGAACAACAATTCCATGTGAATCTGATAACTCTGATGTGTAGACTTTCCACTGTAGAGTTTGTCATCTTATCATTGATGAGAATGTCTCAGATGACAACCGAACTGACATCGTATTCATTAAGTACCACCACATATTGGTCGGATTACCAGAATATAGTTCATTTATAGTCCACACTCCGAGGGCCCTCACCTCCTCCCTGTAGGCCGTCTCGTCGTTGTTGGTAATCAAGCCTACCACTGTAGTGTCGTCTGCAAACTTGATGATTGAGTTGGAGGCGTGCATGGCCACGCAGTCATGGGTGAACAGGAAGGGGCTCAGAACGCACCCTTGTGGGGCCTGTGTTAAGGATCAGCGGGGTGGAGATGTTGTTTGCTACCCTCACCACCTGGGGGCGGCCCGTCAAAGTCCAGGACCCAGTTGCACAGGGCGGGGTCGAGACCCAGGGTCTTACTGTTCATCCCACTGTTCATCCCAATCGCAATCCACTGGGATTGCGATTACGTCATCTGTGGACCTATTGGGGCGGTAAGCAAATTGGAGTAGGTCTATGGTGTCAGGTAGGTGTCACGAGAATTTTGCTATCTCAATGGTTGAACTCAACTATCACTCAAGCTTTGACCAATTCCCAGAGGTTGTAAGGCTCTGGTTAATGAAGAATTAGACCAAGTCTCAGATTCTGTAACAGATCAATACTTTATTCAAAGAGCGCTCAGACTTCAAGATGAGAACACAATCTTTATATAGCACACACACATGAACTCACATCAGTAGAAACTCCACCTCTCTTTAGGTGGGCTGTATTTTTCCAAAGTTCACATACTTTGTTTATCACCCTTCTGCAACATGTTTCATCATCTTCTGCAAGCCGTTTCTAACAGTTTTCCTCCTCCCTAGGGTGGGGAGGCCTCTTTCCCATTATTAGTTTCCCCGTTATCACAAGTCGACAGTTCAGTTATCCTTGAACGTCTCAACTACACCCAGCTCATATTGCGAAATAGTAACACAATGGCCTAGTCACACACATTATTGGATTATGACTCTAACACATTTCAGGGTGGAATACTTTAGTCATTATCTTAAACATACAAATGATTCTATCAGTAGGGTGGAGGTGATATGCTCCTTGACTAGTCTCTCAAAGCACTTCCTGATGACGGAAGTTAGTGCTACGGACGATAGTCGTTTTGCTCAGTTACCTTAGCTTCCTTGGGACAGGAACAAGGGTGGCCCTCTTGAAGCATGTGGGGACAGCAGACTGGGATAGGGATTGATTGAATATGTCCGTAAACACACCAGCCAGCTGGTCTGCGCGTGCCCTGAGGACGCGGCTAGGGATGCCGGCATCCTTGCGAGGGTTAACACGTTTAAATGTTTTACTCACGTTGGCTGCGATGAAGAGCCCACAGGTTTTGGTAGCGGGCCGTGTCAGTGGCACTGTATTGTCCTCAAAGTGAGCAAAGAACTGTTTAGTTTGTCTGGGAGCAAGACATTGGTGTCCGCGATGGGGCTGGTTTTCTTTTTGTAGTCCGTGATTGACTGTAGATCCTGCCACAAAGGTCTCGTGTCTGAGCCGTTGAATTGAGATTCTACTTTGTCTCTATACTGACGCTTAGCTTGTTTGATTGCCTTGCGGAGGGAATAGCTACACTGTTTGTATTCGGTCATGTTTCCGGTCACCTTGCCCTGATTAAAAGCAGTGGTTTGCGCTTTCAGTTTTGTGTGAATGTTGTCATCAATCCACGGTTTCTGGTTGGGAAAGATTTGAATAGTTACCGTGGGTACAACATCATTGATGCACTTGTTAATAAACTCGCTCACAGAATCAGCGTATACATCAATGTTATTCTCCGATGCAATCTGGACCATATCCCAGTCCACGTGATCGAAGCAATCTTGAAGCGTGGGAATCAGATTGGCCAGACCAGCGTTGTACAGACCCGAGCACGGGCATTTCCTGTTTTAGTTTCTGTCTATAGGCCGATAGCAACAAAATGGAGTCGTGATCAGATTCGCCGAAAAGAGGGCGAGGGAGGGCTTTGTATGCGTCACGGAGGTTAGAATAGAATAAATGATCCAGGGTTTTACCATGCCCGGGTCATGCATTCGATATGCAAATTTAGGGAGCCTTGTTAAAATCCCCAGCTACAATAACTGCAGCCTCAGGATATGTGGTTTCCAGTTTTACATAGAGTCCAATGAAGGTCTTTCAGGGCCGTCGAGGTGTCTGCTTGGGTGGGGATATACACGTATGTGATTACAATCGAAGTTAATTCTCTTGGTAGATAATGTGGTTGGCATTTGATCATAAGGAATTCTAGGTCAGGTGAATAAAAGGACTTGAGTTCCTGTATGTTGCTATGATCACACCACGTCTCGTTAATCATAAGGCATACACCCCCGCCCCTCTTCTTTCCAGAGAGATGTTTGTTTATAACGGCGCAATGCATGAAGAAACTGGCTGTACCGACTCTGATAACGTATCCCAAGTGAGCCATGTTTCCATGAAACAAAGGATGTTACAATCTGTGATATCTCTCTGGAAGGCAACCCTTGCTCGAATTTCATCTACCTTGTTGTCAAGAGACTGGACATTGGCGAGTAGTATACTCGGAAGCGGTAAGTGATGTGCCCGTCTACGGAGCCTGACCAGAAGACCTCACTGTCTGCCCCTTCTGCGGCGCCGTTGTTTTGGGTCGTCTACTGGGATCCGATCCATTGTCCTGGGTGGTGGGGATCCACTTCGGGAAAGTTGTAATGTTGGTAAGTTGACGTTGCTCTTATATCCAATAGTTCTTCCCGGCTGTATGTAATAAGACAAGATTTCCCGGGGTAACTACGTAAGAAATAATACATTAAAAAACTAAATTCTGCATAGTTTCCGAAGCGAGGCGTCTATCTCTAAAACACAGCTTTATATTATATAATAATATATTTATATTAATATAAGGAATAGAGCTGTATATTGATTTGAACCTTTGGAAACAGAGGCAGACGCTGATGTCCATCTGTCATCCCGCTCTACCGTGGCCCTAGCAAAACCAAAGCCTACTTGAAGGTAGCAGTGATCACTGTTGCCCCCTAGTGGCTTGTTTCCACATCGTTTTCCCGGCATCCTCAGACATGGAGGGACGTCGACAACTGACCTATCACGGGTGACCTGGCTGGAAAATCTCATAAAAGGGAATCAACTTTCCTAGAGATTTCACCAACAACAGTGTATGATGATATACCATTTTGAAGCGTGTGTACTTTAAAATGGTATTTCTGTAAAAAATACAAAATGAGCAGTTTTATCACAGCCGTTGTGTCAAATGTGTTGTACAACTAGTGCGTGTACTGGGCCTCTGACTAACACTGTGCTGTGTAGTGAACTTCTACAAGACATCAGGCACCGACTCCCTGAGCTAGAAATCAGAATGCCAACGGGGGCTATTGGGTTTTGTGTCAATCGCGAGACTGAAGGCTATAGAGAAGTAATATCAACATGGTTTTATTTTGATCACTAATCTGATGAAATTATGAAGTGGCCGGTTTTAGAGGTGTCTCCGGTATATTATTGAGCCACCCAAACTGAACTAAAGTGGCAAGACAGTATTAGACTAGTTAATTTCCTCAATTTATACACTACCTTATGAAATAGTGCAGAAAGGCTATGGGAAATATGGCCTCAGTTACAAATGGAAAAATATGTGGTGGAGGGAGAGTCCATTACAGTTGAATCTTCACAGAGAGAGATATCATTTACATAAAAAATTAGGAGGGACATATTGTTCCCCATCCCTCGCTCCCTCCCCCACCCCTCTCCAAGGTGAAAGAGGCAGGGTATGGGAGCAGTATGCATTTAAACATCTTGTTTGGCTATCATCTCTCCGGGGTGGCGCTCGTCAAACACTCGCTCACAAACGACCTGAGGGCCTTGAGCCCTGCGTTTAACCACCGTCGCCTGTCGTTCGGCGGCCACCGCGGAGCTGGTCTCTTACCGGGATGGAGAGGAGATTAATGCTACGGTGGAGGTGAGCAAACACAAAGGACGATCCATCTGCCTCAGGACAGAGTGGACAGCCCTGCTGTGCAGCGGGTGAGAATGTTGGCATAGCTATTTATCATGGGGTGACAATTACACACACACAGAGAGAGAGAGAGAGAGAGAGAGAGAGAGAGAGAGAGAGAGAGAGAGAGAGAGAGAGAGAGAGAGAGAGAGACAAGGTCAGAGTGCCAGAGTGCACCCTGTCTCCCCTGAGGAACCAGCCCACCTCTACCCCTCATGTTGCCCCAACACACCCCAGACCCAGCACAGCTAGGGACTAGCCATGCCAGCACCCTGGAACACCAAGGACAAGCCCCACCTTTGATGGCGGTGGCATGGGGCAGCATGGAGACCTGAGGAGGAGGAGAAGATGAGTGAAGCAGGGCCCTACCCCGGGTCATGTTAAGTAGAGCTTACTGTCGCAAAACGTTTTGCCACTGGGAAAAACTGGGAAAAGTCAAGTAGCATCTCCCTTAAGAGGGCAATTCCAACCCGAGTTAAGCGCATGATAGACCATGTCGAGACAGTTAATTCAGCTTTAGTATTCTGATCATGGAGCTCCAAGCGCATACATTTAAATGTAGGTTTTTAGAAGCGTCTACAGTGTCTGGACTCCCCTTTATTCAAATGCCAGTATATATATATGCTAACAACAACAAAAACAACTGATGGCAGAAGCTAACTAACTTTTACTGTAGCCAGTTAACCTCTGTAGCTAGTTAACCTGTAGCTAGTTAACCTCTGTAGCTAGTTAACCTCTGTAGCTAGCCAGCAAGTAACGCTAAAAGTATTGCAAACTGTTTAGCATAACTCCAGCCAAATATTGTTTTTTCCCCTTCTAAATATGAATTAGCTGGCAAGCATACGAGTCCAGCAAACATATTCCTCACACGCCATAATGAAAAGGTGCCTCTCTCTTCTCTCTCCCAAAACACACGTTGTCGGAGAGCTGATGATATCGCCCCCCCACTGCATGCGCTTCCGTAGCCTGATGTGTGTCCAGGCACACGGTGCATCGCTTCACCATCTCCTGAAGTGGTTAGCCAGATCTGAACACAATGCGTCTTGTTTTATACTCGTCTTTTCAATGTAATCTTCGTATTCTGACAGCAGAAGTCTCATGTAAATGTCAAGTGTAGTTCCGTGTTACGCTCTTTTCTCTCTACGCATATTCTGACCTTGAATGTAAGCATGAGAATTATTATTATTAAAAAAAAAATTATTTGACCTTTATTTAACCAGGTAGGCAAGTTGAGAACATCATATCATATGCTATTCCCCAGCTATTTCAATTGGATGGAGATCAAATATCTACAGAGCTACAGGTGTATATACATATAACGTAAACTCGTACATCGCCTTGGTCCGTACAACTGCCCTTATTTTAGCGCCCCAAAAACGTAATACTTCCAGATCAACTGTAATGTCAATACCATTGTAAAGCACAATTTCTCCCCTTTCCAACAGAATCAATTACATTACCCCCTATTTCAACCACACCTGTTGATGACAGGTGAATACAAATCGACCACACAGTCATGCAATCTCCATAGAACAAACATAGACAGTAGAATGCCACCTTTCCAACAAGTCACTTCGGAAAATGTATGCCCTGCTAGAGCTGCCCCGGGCAACTGTAAGTGCTGTTATTGTGAAGTGGAAACATCTAGGCCACACAAGCTCACAGAATGAGACCAGCAACTGCTAAAGCATGTAAAGCTTTTCTCCATTGGACTCTGGAGCAGTGGAAATGGGTTCTCTGGAGTGATGAATCACCCTTCACTATCTGGCAGCCCGAATGCATAGTGCCAACTGTAAAGTTTGGCGGAGGAGGAATAATGGTCTGGAGCTGTTTTTCATGGTTCGGGCCCCTTAGTTCCAGTGAAAGGGAATCTTAACGCTACAGCATACAACGACATTCTAGATTATTCTATGCTTGCAACAGTTTTGGGGAAGGCCCTTTCCTGTTTCAGCATGACAATGCCCCTGTGCACAATATGGGAGTGATTCAAGGCGGCAAGTTCATTTGCGGTATTGACCAATAGAAAAATCTGATCCGATTTTGGAACCAATCCTTTTTGGTCTCCTATAGGATATAATGTGTTAGGATTTGTTTATTAGGATACTATAGGATGCATGTGATGGACATGAGGTGTAAAAGCCTCTGTCACACCGACAGTGAATTTTAGCCGCGAAATGTGACGCAGCATCGTCTGAAAATGTCTGACAATAAATGTTTCAACGTTCACCTTCTGCTTCCGTTTCTGTCAAGCCGTCTACAGCGTACAGTTTGATGTGTACGTTCGATGGATACAACGTATGCACGGCAACCGAAAGCACTGCGACTGCCAATTCAGCGACGCAACGGCGTTCGGTTGTCAGTTACTGGTCTCTCCCATTCAACTCAGTTACTGGTCTCTCCCCTACAACTCAGTTACAGGTCTCTCCCATACAACTCAGTTACTGGTCTCTCCTATACAACTCAGATACTGGTCTCCCCCATACAACTCAGTTACTGGTCTCCCCCATACAACTCAGTTACTGGTCTCCCCCTACAACTCAGTTACTGGTCTCTCCCATTCAACTCAGCTACTGGTCTCTCCCATTCAACTCAGTTACTGGTCTCCCCCCTACAACTCAGTTACTGGTCTCTCCCCTTCAACTCAGTTACTGGTCTCTCCCATACAACTCAGATACTGGTCTCCCCCATACAACTCAGTTACTGGTCTCCCCCCTACAACTCAGTTACTGGTCTCCCCCCTACAACTCAGTTACTGGTCTCCCCCATACAACTCAGTTACTGGTCTCCCCCATACAACTCAGTTACTGGTCTCCCCCTACAACTCAGTTACTGGTCTCTCCCATTCAACTCAGTTACTGGTCTGTCCCATACAACTCAGTTACTGGTCTCCCCCCTACAACTCAGTTACTGGTCTCTCCCCTTCAACTCAGTTACTGGTCTCTCCCATACAACACAGATACTGGTCTCCCCCATACAACTCAGTTACTGGTCTCCCCCCTACAACTCAGTTACTGGTCTCTCCCATACAACTCAGTTACTGGTCTCTCCCATACAACTCAGTTACTGGTCTCCCCCATACAACTCAGTTACTGGTCTCCCCCCTACAACTCAGTTACTGGTCTCTCCCATACAACTCAGTTACTGGTCTCTCCCATACAACTCAGTTACTGGTCTCCCCCATACAACTCAGTTACTGGTCTCCCCCCTACAACTCAGTTTACTGGTCTCCGTCCTACAACTCAGTTACTGGTCTCTCCCATACAACTCAGTTACTGGTCTCTCCATTCTAAATGTCTGCCTGTGACATTCCACAGATCATCTCAGATCATGTCACATACTGTGTTGGACAGTACAGTGGTCATGCAGAGAGACGGTAAACACACTGTACTGTACAAACCCACTATGCAACGTCTCCAGTACGTCTTTTGTACAGTGAAATTGAGATGTAAATGGCACTGATCTGTGAGGTTACAACTACCGGACACGTATGCAGTTAGACAGTAATGGGGCACTCAAACGTATTGAAAGGAGAGTTTCCAAAGACAGAGTTCTGAAAGTGAGTTCCTTGTTCACCAGTCCAGCGCCATGTTTTCATTATAGAGGGTCTATGATGTGAGGGAGGCCAGCAGAACTAATTATACCCTTCATCTGGGCTAGGGGCCAAATGGCTCCTTATTCACTACTTCTTACCAGGGCCCATAGGGCTCAACAGATACCATTTGGGACACATCAACACATCTAGGCTAGGAGCCAGTACGGCCAGGGTTATAAATCAGGGAAACAAAATCTACTGAACACAATGAAGACCTCGGGATTTAGTAGAGGTAGAGAGCTCAAGTGAAATAGAGAGAGAGGGAGGGAGGGAGGCAGAGGCAGAAGGGGAGGAAGAGAGAGGGAGGGAGGCAGAGGCAGAAGGGGAGGGAGAGAGAGGGAGGGAGAGGCAGAAGGGGAGGGAGAGGCAGAAGGGGAGGGAGAGAGGGAGGGAGAGGCAGAAGGGGAGGGAGAGAGGGAGGGAGAGGCAGAAGTGGAGGGAGAGAGAGGGAGGGAGGGAGAGGCAGAAGGGGAGGGAGAGAGAGGGAGGGAGAGGCAGAAGAGGAGGGAGAGAGAGGCAGAAGGGGAGGGAGAGAGAGGGAGGGAGAGGCAGAAGGGGAGGGAGAGAGGGAGGGAAAGGCAGAAGGGGAGGGAGGGAGAGAGAGGGAGGGAGAGGCAGAAGGGGAGGGAGAGAGAGGGAAGGAGAATGGGAGGGAGGGAGAGGCAGAAGGGGAGGGAGAAAGAGAGAGAGGGAGGGAGGGAGGGAGCGAGGGAGCGAGGGAGGGAGAGAGAGGGAGGGAGAGAGAGAGGGGGAGGGAGGGAGGGAGGGAGAGAGGGAGGGAGAGGAGAGAGAGGGAGAGGGAGGGGAGAGAGGGAGAGGGAGGGAGGGAGGGGAGAGAGGGAGAGAGGGAGGGAGGGAGGGAGAGAGAGGGAGGGAGAGACGGAGGGAGGAGAGAGGAGGGAGAGACAGAAGGGGAGGGAGAGAGAGAGAGGAGGGAGAGAGAGAGAGAGGAGAGAGAGAGGGAGGGAGGGAGGGAGAGAGAGGGAGGGAGGGAGGGAGAGAGAGGGAGGGAGAGACAGAAGGGGAGAGAGAGGAGGGAGACAGAAGGGGAGGGAGAGAGAGGGAGGGAGACAGAAGGGGAGGGAGAGAGAGAGGGAGGGAGACAGAAGGGGAGGGAGAGAGGGGGAGGGAGGGAGGGAAGAGAGGGAGGGAGAGACAGAGGGCAGGGAGAGAAGAAGGGAGAGAGAGAGGAGAGGGGAGAGAGGGAGGAGGGAGGGAAGAGGGAGGAGAGACAAAGGGAGGGAGAAGAGAGGGAGAGGGAGAGGGAGAGAAGGGAGGGGAGGGAAGAAGGGAGGAGGAGAGGGAGGAAGAGAAGAGGAAGAGAGAGAGAGACAGATGAGAGACGAGAGAGAATGAGAGAGGGAGGAAGAGAGGGAGGAGAGGCGAGAGTAGGGGGAGGGAGAGAGGGAGGAGAGACAGAAGGGCAGGGGAGGGGAGAGGGAGGGAGAGACAGAAGGCAGGGAGGGAGAGAGAGAGAGAGGGAGGGAGAGAGAGGGAGGGAGAGAGAGGGAGAGAGAGGGAGGGAGAGACAGAAGGGTAGGGAGAGAGAGGGAGGTAGAGAGAGAGAGAGAGAGACAGAAGGGGAGGGAGGGAGGGAGAGACAGAAGGGGAGGAGGGAGAGAGAGGGAGAGAGAGACAGAAAGAGAGGCATCGGGCAAGCTGAGTTTGCGGCAGGCAGGACCCCTTGTGTGTGTGTGTGGCCTCCAGTGTGTGTTTAGAGCGGCTGAGGAATGTTTGATCCGGGCCAGCGGGTCTGTTGGACTGCTTGCCGGTCGGTTGGTTGGTGCAGACAGGGACTCTAGATCAGCTATGAGAGGAATTCAGAGTACGAGATCATTAGAACCAAGAGAGATCCAACACAGTGGGAGGATACAACAGCTGCCTTCTAACAGCACAGAGAGACCCAGAGACACACAGAGGGAGAGACCCAGAGACACACAGAGAGAGAGACCCAGAGACACACAGAGGGAGAGACCCAGAGACAGAGACACACAGAGGGAGAGACCCAGAGACACACAGAGGGAGAGACCCAGAGACACACAGAGGGAGAGACCCAGAGACACACAGAGGGAGAGACCCAGAGACAGAGACACACAGAGGGAGAGACCCAGAGACACACAGAGGGAGAGACCCAGAGACACACAGAGGGAGAGACCCAGAGACACACAGAGGGAGAGACCCAGAGACACACAGAGGGAGAGACCCAGAGACACACAGAGGGAGAGACCCAGAGACACACAGAGGGAGAGACCCAGAGACACACAGAGGGGGAGACCCAGAGACAGAGACACACAGAGGGAGAGACCCAGAGACAGAGACACACAGAGGGAGAGACCCAGAGACACACAGAGACAGAGACCAGAGACACACAGAGACAGAGACCCAGAGACACACAGAGGGAGAGACCCAGAGACAGAGACACACAGAGGGAGAGACCCCAGAGACACACAGAGGGAGAGACCCAGAGACAGAGACACACAGAGGGAGAGACCCAGAGACAGAGACACACAGAGGGAGAGACCCAGAGACACACAGAGGGAGAGACCCAGAGACACACAGAGGGAGAGACCCAGAGACACACAGAGGGAGAGACCAGAGACAGAGACACACAGAGGGAGAGACCCAGAGACACACAGAGGGAGAGACCCAGAGACACACAGAGGGAGAGACCCAGAGACACACAGAGACAGAGACCCAGAGACACACAGAGGGAGAGACCCAGAGACAGAGACAGACAGAGGGAGAGAGACAGAGACAGAGACACACAGAGGGAGAGACCCAGAGACAGAGACACACAGAGGGAGAGACCCAGAGACAGAGACACAGGGAGAGATCCAGAGACAGAGACACACAGAGGGAGAGACCCAGAGACACACAGAGGGAGAGACCCAGAGACACACAGAGGGAGAGACCCAGAGACACACAGAGGGAGAGACCAGAGACACACAGAGGGAGAGACCCAGAGACAGAGACACAGGGAGAGATCCAGAGACAGAGACACACAGAGGGAGAGACCCAGAGACAGAGACACAGGGAGAGATCCAGAGACAGAGACACACAGAGGGAGAGACCCAGAGACACACAGAGGGAGAGACCCAGAGACACACAGAGGGAGAGACCCAGAGACACACAGAGGGAGAGACCCAGAGACACACAGAGGGAGAGACCCAGAGACACACAGAGGGAGAGACCCAGAGACACACAGAGGGAGAGACCCAGAGACAGAGACACACAGAGGGAGAGACCCAGAGACACACAGAGGGAGAGACCCAGAGACAAAAACACAGGGAGAGACCCAGAGACACACAGGCAGGCAGACACACACAGAGAGAGAGACCCAGAGACACACAGAGAGAGATAAATAAATAAAGAAGGACACAGAGAGACACCCCCAGGAGGAAGCAGGAGGGTCTACAGTTGACAGAGGGAAATGAACAGAGCCATGCAAAACCCCATTAGTATGTTGATTGGAGGGATACACTCAAAATGTCTGTCCATGAAGACAGGTCTAGAGACGACGAAACGCAAGTATGCTACCATGAGCAATTCTGAGCCCAAGGACCACACACAGCCAGAGCTGTTATGATGAAATCGCCTGAAGTGGCCCTCTGCTCTGGGATAAATAGAAGTGTCTCTCTGCTCTGGGATAAATAGAAGTGTCCCTCTGCTCTGGGATAAATAGAAGTGTCCCTCTGCTCTGGGATAAATAGAAGTGTCCCTCTGCTCTGGGATAAATAGAAGTGTCCCTCTGCTCTGGGATAAATAGAAGTGTCCCTCTGCTCTGACATACATAGATGATCAGAAAGAGCTTGAGAACAGCAGGACATACATTATAATGACAGACTGTCTGAGCAGTGGTCACCATGGAGATTAAAGGGTCAGGAAGTTTGACAACAAACGTACCTTTTGGAGAAATGTCCTCTGGTCTGATGAAACAAAAATAGAACTGTTTGGCCATAATGACCATCGTTATGTTTGGAGGAAAAAGGGGAGGCTTGCAAGCCGAAGAATACCATCCCAACCGTGAAGCACGGGGGTGGCAGCATCATGTTGTGGGTTGTGGGGGTGCTTTGCTGCAGGAGGGACTGGTGCACTTCACACAATATATGGCATCATGAGGTGGGAAAATTATGTGGATATATTGAAGCAACATCTCAAGACATCAGTCAGGAAGTTGCAAATGGGTCTTCCAATTGGACAATGACCCCAAGCATACTTCCAAAGTTGTGGCAAAATGGCTTAAGGACAACAAAGTCAAGGTATTGGAGTGGCCATCACAAAGCCCTGACCTCAATCCTATAGAAAATTTGTGGGCAGAACTGAAAAAGCGTGTTGTGAGCAAGGAGGCCTACAAACCTGACTCAGTTACACCAGCTCTGTCAGGAGGAATGGGCTAAAATTCACCCAATTTATTCTGGGAAGCTTGTGGAAGGCTACCTGAAACATTTGACCCAAGTTCAACAATTTAAAGACAATGCTACCAAATACTAATTGAGTATATGTAAACTTCTGACCCACTGGGATTTAAGAAATAAAACTGAAATAAATAATTCTCTCTACTATTATTCTGACATTACACATTCTTAAATTAAAGTGGTGATCCTAACTGACCTAAAACAGGGAATATTTACTAGGATTAAATGTCAGGAATAGTGAAAAACTGAGTTTAAATGTATTTGGCTAAGGTGTATGTAAACTTCCGACTTCAACTGTAGCTACTAGCCTCTACGCTGCCACACACTCAGCAGACTGCTGGGCGTGAGGTAAGAGGGAGACAGGGGTATGAGGTAGAATAGAAGACTGAGGACGAGGCTCTGTATCCTCAATACCTCTTTTAGACCACGGACAGACAACAGCATCCTTTTCACATTTCTATTCATAGCAAGAATGTTTTCCGACCATATTTCAGTGTGTGTGTGTGTGTCTCTGTGCCTGAGCGGTACACCACCAGATTTACGAGGATGTGATTTGGGATGACATCTAGTCAGTCGTTCCATCGTTGAGGAGTGGGGATTCAAGCAGCCAGTGGAGCTGTCGTTCTAAGCTCTCTCTGTTGTTTCCTTGTGTCTTGTGGGGAGGTGAGCCTCAGAGCTAAACAACAACAGGCACCAGCAGCTGTCACATGATCATGACTGACAACCTGGGGATTAGAGGGGAATTCTGAGGAACCTGTTTTCACGGAGGACAGGGAGTCATTTCCAGCCTGGTGAAATCCAGACTGAACTGTCCCTCAAGATGTAATGTAGCCCGGTGAATCCAGACTGAACGTTACTCTGGAGATAATGTAGCCCTGTGAATCCACTGATCTTTACTCCGGAGGTAATGTAGCCCGGTGAATCCAGACATTATCTCTGGAGTAACATTCAGTCTGGATTCACCGGGCTACATTATCTCCGGAGTAACGTTCAGTCGGCACTAGAGGAATAATAGCTTCTCTAAATGACAGCTGTTGTCGTTGAAGCGTGCCTGCTGCCAGATTGCATGTGTATCCAATAATGACAAAGAAAACATTTTCTAGCATACATTACCAACAGGAAACGTCTAAATTAAAACCCAATAACAAAAGTCTTGTGGTGTAACTTAGTCATTTATTTTAAATTCCACAAATTTTTGAAAAAAAAAAATACAAAATACTCAAATGGAAGAGAACAGGAAACAACTTTTCGTATTATTTCTACTTTTTGTTTACATTGTCGTGTCGTCATCCCCATGGCGACTACTAATATATACAATAAGCTTCAAGATACCAGTTTTATATATAAATTCTGCTATTTCCGCTTTGAAAGAGAAGCTAAACAATTGACAACACTAAACATCCAAGGGTTTGGAGGAGAGGAAGAGAGGGAGGAGGAGGAGAGGGATGGACTAAAAGGCTGGAGGAGGAGAGGAAGAGAGGGAGGAGGAGGAGAGGGATGGACTAAAAGGCTGGAGGAGGAGAGGAAGAGAGGGAGGAGGAGGAGAGGATGGACTAAAAGGCTGGAGGAGGAGAGGAAGAGAGGGAGGAGGAGGAGGAGAGGGATGGACTAAAAGGCTGGAGGAGGAGAGGAAGAGAGGGAGGAGGAGGAGGAGAGGAAGAGAGGGAGGAGGAGGAGGAGAGGAAGAGGAGGAGGAGAGGAAGAGGAGGAGGAGAGGGATGGACTAAAGGCTGGAGGAGGAGAGGAAGAGAGGGAGGAGGAGGAGAGGGATGGACTAAAAGGCTGGAGGAGGAGAGGAAGAGAGGGAGGAGGAGGAAGGGGAGAAGAGTAAAAGACAAGAGTGATGGAGCATGGAAGACAAACGGACAGACAGAGGTCATGGATGGGACCAGAGAGGAGTAGAAGGAACTCAAACATGGGCTAACACAGGACAGGAGGGGGTTGACAGGATATTACAACTTTACTGTCTAGTGTCTGGACACCCACCTCTCATGTAGCTAGGCCCCATTAGTGTCTGGTTCCAGCCCTGGACCCCCACCTCCCATGTAGCTAGGCCCATTAGTGTCTGGACCCCCACCTCCCATGTAGCTAGGCCCGTTAGTGTCACAGTGAATATGGCAGCACAGCACACTGCTCTGGAGGACGATCTGATCGGAGGTTTCCAACTGTAGCAGTCAGGACCATTTGACCAGGTAGAGGGAGGAAAATACTAATCATAACCACCACCTTTGGTTACCTCTAGCAACTCACCCACAGTCAGAACACATTTAACAAGGCATGTTGGGGCCTCACGTAGTTTAGATACACTTTTTGTCAACGATAATTTAAAACATTTGAAAAGAAAACGTAAAACCTGGGTTAAATATCTGCCTAATCTTCAAAAAAAATAAAAAATCTTCCTTTTGTTGAGTCGACACTGAAGTCGAGTGTCAAAACCAATGATAAGCGCTGAAGGGTTTAATACAGTCTTCTTTTGAGTGCTTTAGATGGTGTCTGCATCAGGGGCTTGTAAACTACAGGACAGGACAGGGCAGGGCAGGGCAGGGCAGGGCAGGGCAGGGCAGGGCAGGGCAGGGCAGGGCAGGGCAGGACAGGGCAGGGCAGGGCAGGGCAGGGCAGGGCAGGGCAGGACAGGGCAGGACAGGGCAGGGCAGGGCAGGGTAGGGCAGGACAGGGTAGGGCAGGGCAGGGTAGGGCAGGACAGGGCAGGGCAGGGCAGGGCAGGGTAGGGCAGGGCAGGACAGGGTAGGGCAGGGCAGGACAGGGCAGGGCAGGACAGGGCAGGGTAGGACAGGGCAGGGTAGGACAGGGCAGGACAGGGCAGGACAGGGCAGGACAGGGCAGGGCAGGGCAGGGCAGGACAGGGCAGGGCAGGGCAGGACAGGGTAGGACAGGGCAGGACAGGGCAGGACAGGGCAGGGCAGGGCAGGGCAGGACAGGGCAGGGCAGGGCAGGGTAGGGCAGGACAGGGTAGGGCAGGGTAGGGCAGGACAGGGCAGGGCAGGGTAGGGCAGGGTAGGGCAGGGCAGGACAGGGTAGGGCAGGGCAGGACAGGGCAGGGCAGGACAGGGCAGGGTAGGACAGGGCAGGGCAGGGTAGGACAGGACAGGGTAGGACAGGGCAGGGCAGGGTAGGACAGGACAGGGTAGGGCAGGACAAGGCAGGACAGGGCAGGGCAGGACAAGGCAGGACAGGGCAGGGCAGGACAGGGTAGGACAGGGCAGGGCAGGGTAGGACAGGGCAGAACAGGACAGGGTAGGACAGGGTAGGACAGGACAGGGCAGGGCAGGGCAGAACAGGGAAGGAGAGTATGCTGATCCATAGATCACTCTCCTCTTCAAGTGTGTCAAATCATTACCTCAAAAACACAGTGAGTTCAGGCATTCTGCTAGCCAATCAGGTGCTTGTTAAGGGGTGTATAATGATAGGTGTCAAAGGTATATCAGGTCTGGGACCACCGTCTGCCCCCCCACCCCGTTAAAACATGGAATAATGCTTCAGAACACAATAACGTATTGGAGGTTTATAAATGACTTGGTTCCGAGTCCACACCTAGTAACAATAATAATAATGATATGTATATATATATATGTATGTGTATATATATATATAGATATACTATTTACAGACTCAATAACGTTATGCTGCAGCTTTTCGTAAAAAATGATGAAAACCTCCAACAATGTATTAAAATAATATAGCACTTTGTTCTGGATCTTTCCGCGGCTATAATGTCTGGAACGATGCTTTTACTGGTCTTCGTCTTCCCCCCGTCGACTAGCAACAGTGACAAAGTGTCTTGCATTTCTACCACCTACGAAACACGTTGTGGAAGCTTTACAGTAGTTTTCATGCAGTCTCGAGGTCGTTGTCACTACTTGAAGGCTATAGTTACACCAAACACAGTCTTTCTTAATGTTTTTGTGGGGGGGGGGGAAACTGAGAAAAAAAAACGCCCCCCCCCCAACAGACAAGGAAAGAAAACAGACGATAGAACAACCCTCCTCTCCTTCTTCCGTTGTTTTTGTAAGGAGAAATGTGTTTTGGAGGAGCAGAGGTTTCCTTTGATTGACTGACTGTTCTGTAACTACTTCCTGTGTCCTAGGCAACTTCCTGCGTGTCTCCGCGTCCCCCCCCCCCCATTGGTCAGTTACAGTTGCTTGTCGCTTTCCTTCTTCAGGCGGCTAAAACACAAAACACAACAAACAACAACAACAAAAAACATGTTTAACGTCGCCAACTCTTATTTAACTTCACGTGTCCCAAGTTTAGAAATAAAACTGAAAACACCCAAAGGTTTATATGCACACTGATATTCTCACAGGCGGTATTGTATTACAAGACGATCACAAGCTGGAGAACCTGGAACAAAGCCGGCTGCAAATCGTTGTACAAGCGTGCATTTAAACATTTCATCACTGCAGTATAATTGCAGTATAATTGCAGTATAATTGCTAAGAAACATGTCTATAATTCACCCAATTAAAAATGTTATTAGACTTGCTTCACAACCCATATAAAACAGTGACTATATATATATATATATATAGAGACCCTATGGGGTCACATTCTCTGAAAAATGCAAAAGTGCGGAGTTAGTTCTTAAGGTAAAACATCACTTGCCATCAGGTTTTTCTGTAAAAGGAGTCCATTTCTGGAACTCGAGATCACTTGAAACGTCTGTATGATCTTACAAAAATCACACAAATGGAAAATCTTTTTAAATTAGCAACAAGAATTTATCAGATTAAACCATATTATGTTATGTTTAATATTAGTTTTTGTAATTTAATAATAAATAAATAATGTAATAAATCTTATTTTTAAATCTCATCTAAGGACCGATGCTGTTTAGACCACCTCTGTCAATGTGTTTGTAATGAATGTGTGTGTGTGTGTGGTTAAGTCTTTTCAAACGTGTCTGTGTCTTTCAGTAGGTGTGTCGTTCAGTAGGTGTGTCTTTCAGTAGGCGTGTCGTTCAGTAGGCGTGTCGTTCAGTAGGTGTGTCGTTCAGTAGGTGTGTCGTTCAGTAGGTGTGTCGTTCAGTAGGCGTGTATTTCCGTAGGCGTGTCGTTCAGTAGGTGTGTCTTTCAGTAGGTGTGTTGTTCAGTCGGTGTGTCGTTCAGTAGGTGTGTCTTTCAGTAGGTGTGTCTTTCAGTAGGCGTGTCGTTCAGTAGGTGTGTCTTTCAGTAGGTGTGTCTTTCAGTAGGCGTGTCGTTCAGTAGGCGTGTCTTTCAGTAGGCGTGTCGTTGAGGAGGTGTGTCGTTCAGTAGGTGTGTCGTTCAGTAGGCGTGTTGTTCAGAATGTGTCCTTCAGTAGGCGTGTCGTTCAGTAGGCGTGTCGTTCAGTAGGCGTGTCGTTCAGTAGGCGTGTCGTTCAGTAGGTGTGTCGTTCAGTAGGTGTGTCTTTCAGAATGTGTCGTTCAGTAGGTGTGTCGTTCAGTAGGTGTGTCGTTCAGTAGGTGTGTCGTTCAGTAGGCGTGTCGTTCAGGAGGTGTGTCATTCAGGAGGTGTGTCGTTCAGGAGGTGTGTCGTTCAGGAGGTGTGTCGTTCAGTAGGTGTGTCGTTCAGTAGGCGTGTCTTTCAGCAGGTGTGTCTTTCAGCAGGTGTGTCGTTCAGTAGGTGTGTCGTTCAGTAGGTGTGTCGTTCAGTAGGTGTGTCGTTCAGTAGGCGTGTCGTTCAGTAGGCGTGTCTTTCAGCAGGTGTGTCTTTCAGCAGGTGTGTCGTTCAGTAGGTGTGTCGTTCAGTAGGTGTGTCGTTCAGTAGGTGTGTCGTTCAGTAGGTGTGTCGTTCAGTAGGCGTGTCGTTCAGTAGGCGTGTCGTTCAGTAGGCGTGTCGTTCAGTAGGCGTGTCGTTCAGCAGGCGTGTCGTTCAGTAGGCGTGTCGTTCAGTAGGTGTGTCGTTCAGTAGGCGTGTCGTTCAGTAGGCGTGTCGTTCAGTAGGCGTGTCTTTCAGCAGGCGTGTCTTTCAGCAGGTGTGTCGTTCAGCAGGTGTGTCGTTCAGTAGGTGTGTCGTTCAGTAGGTGTGTCGTTCAGTAGGTGTGTCGTTCAGTAGGTGTGTCGTTCAGTAGGTGTGTCGTTCAGTAGGCGTGTCGTTCAGTAGGCGTGTCGTTCAGTAGGCGTGTCGTTCAGTAGGCGTGTCGTTCAGCAGGCGTGTCGTTCAGTAGGCGTGTCGTTCAGTAGGTGTGTCGTTCAGTAGGCGTGTCGTTCAGTAGGCGTGTCGTTCAGTAGGCGTGTCTTTCAGCAGGTGTGTCTTTCAGCAGGTGTGTCGTTCAGTAGGTGTGTCGTTCAGTAGGTGTGTCGTTCAGTAGGTGTGTCGTTCAGTAGGTGTGTCGTTCAGTAGGCGTGTCGTTCAGTAGGCGTGTCGTTCAGTAGGCGTGTCGTTCAGTAGGCGTGTCGTTCAGCAGGCGTGTCGTTCAGTAGGTGTGTCGTTCAGTAGGTGTGTCGTTCAGTAGGCGTGTATTTCCGTAGGCGTGTCGTTCAGTAGGTGTGTCTTTCAGTAGGTGTGTTGTTCAGTAGGTGTGTCGTTCAGTAGGTGTGTCTTTCAGTAGGTGTGTCTTTCAGTAGGCGTGTCGTTCAGTAGGCGTGTCTTTCAGTAGGTGTGTCTTTCAGTAGGTGTGTCGTTCAGTAGGTGTGTCGTTCAGTAGGCGTGTCGTTCAGTAGGCGTGTCTTTCAGTAGGTGTGTCGTTCAGTAGGCGTGTCGTTCAGTAGGCGTGTCGTTCAGAATGTGTCGTTCAGTAGGTGTGTCGTTCAGTAGGCGTGTCGTTGAGGAGGTGTGTCGTTCAGTAGGTGTGTCGTTCAGTAGGCGTGTTGTTCAGAATGTGTCCTTCAGTAGGCGTGTCGTTCAGTAGGCGTGTTGTTCAGTAGGCGTGTCGTTCAGTAGGCGTGTCGTTCAGTAGGTGTGTCGTTCAGTAGGTGTGTCTTTCAGAATGTGTCGTTCAGTAGGTGTGTCGTTCAGTAGGTGTGTCGTTCAGTAGGTGTGTCGTTCAGTAGGCGTGTCATTCAGGAGGTGTGTCATTCAGGAGGTGTGTCATTCAGGAGGTGTGTCGTTCAGGAGGTGTGTCGTTCAGTAGGTGTGTCGTTCAGTAGGCGTGTCGTTCAGTAGGCGTGTCGTTCAGTAGGCGTATCGTTCAGGAGGTGTGTCGTTCAGTAGGCGTATCGTTCAGTAGGCGTGTCATTCAGCAGCGGTGTCGTTCAGAATGTGTCTCCGTGTGTCTCTGACCTGTAATAGTCCTCTTGGCCAGGAAGTGGGCCACCGTGCATGTGGTGATGTCCATGCAGCCACTGCTGTTCCATAGCTAGCCGCTGCAGCTCTGCAGACTGGGCATGCATGGCCTGGAGCTGGTGGGCTGCGGACATCTGGGGAGGAAGGTCCCGGGGGTACGGAGTACCTGGAGAGAGGAACGCACAACAGGATCAGGACAACGGGCTTGACGACGAATAGAGATCCCACTGTGGTAGATAAATCCCTCAACACTATAGCGTTGACCCAGAACCTGCTCTGGCTCGGATATTTTCTTTTGACATTGCCCTGTTCCAGCAACTATGATTTGTGTGACCAAGCCAGCTCAGTACAGCTCAGTACAGCTCAGCTCGGCACGGCTCGGCCCAGCTTGGCTCAGTACGGCTCGGCCCAGCTTGGCTCGGCTCAGTACGGCTCGGCCCAGTATGGCTCGGCTCAGTACGGCTCGGCCCAGCTTGGCTCGGCTCAGTATGGCTCGGCACAGCTCGGCTCAGTACGGCTCGGCTCAGTACAGCTTGGCTCGGCTCAGTACGGCTTGGCTCAGTACAGCTCGGCAGTGTCTGATATTGACATGTTGTTGGTTGACGTTCTTACCGAAGACGGGGTGTCGCAGCATCTCATGTTCATGTGGGTTCTGTCCCAGGAGGGAGTTGGGGATTGCGCCGTGTGGGTAAGGGAAGCGGGCGAGGTGGGGGCCTCCTGCCAGGGGGTCTACGAGGGGGTGCCCCCCCGAACCTGGAGGGCACACAAGACATTCACCACCGCCTGCACAGAGTCAAAACAATCACATGGTCAGTGTACACTTAAACATACATCACAATACATCAGAATTATTCTAAATGTCATCATAAACATGTTCCGGGTAAATCCGTTTAGAACAGATTATGATTGGTCACTGCATGCTACAGCCGTTTGATTGGATTAGAAGACTTGTATCCAGTGTATTAGAGTATTGTTTGATGGGAATAGCGTGACCTTGGTGCAGGGAGTCCTGCTGGTGAAGGTGCAGGTGTGAGTGGATGTGGGAGTGCTGGTGGTGATGAGGCGTGATGTTGAACATCTGAAGCCTGGCGATAGGGTCGTTGGCCACCGCCGCCATCCTCTCGGCGTGCAGCCTCTCCGCCGCCAGCCGCTCCGGGTAGCTCATGTCTGGTCTGAGCTGGGGTCCCGCGGCCAACGCCAAACGCTCCCTCTCCAAGGGGTTGAGACCTGGGTGGAAGGAGGCGAAGGGGTGTGGTCCCGCCATGGATGGTAAGGAGATGGCCCCGTGTCGGGCGAAGTGCTCCATGGGGTTCGCCGAGGGGTGCATGCCTTCTAGTTCCGGGGGTTTGTGTTCGAACCCAGGCTTCATCCTCTCTCTCAGCTCCCTCTCCCTCATCTCTCTCTCCCTCATCTCCCGCTCTCGCAGCTCGCGCTCCCGCATGCCCGGGTCGGCGTTGTAGAGGCCAGGCATGTGATAGGCCATCAGGGGGTCGTTGGGGTTGAGGGAGACGAAGAAGGGGTGGTTCCTATTGGTCGGGGACATGACGTGGGGGCGGGCATACTCGCTGAGGGTGCGAAGGGCGGGCGTGTCGGGCCCGATGTAGGGGGGCACCGCGGCGATGGAGGTAGGGGGGCCGTCGAAGGGAGGACGCATGTGGGCGGAGCCACCCATTTGGGGGTCACCCATACGACCGTCATGACACGAACTGGAGGCTTTCTGGAACAGAGAGAGATACGTGCAGAGGTTACAACACATTATAAAGAGGGTATAACAAGTTGTAAGAAAGATATAGGATGTAAGGTGGTTGTAACAGGTTATAATAGGTTGTAAACACTATCAGGTTATAACTCCTTACAACCTATTAAAACCTCAAAACATTTCCAACCTTTTATAACCACCTTATAACCTATTATAACCTTTAAGAAGGTTGTAACATATTATAAGGAGCTTATAATAGGGTATAATAAGTTGGAAAAGGTTATAATAGGTTATAATAAGTTGGAAAAGGTTATAATAGGTTATAATAAGTTGGAAAAGGTTATAATAGGTTATAATAAGTTGGAAAAGGTTATAATAGGTTATAATAAGTTGGAAAAGGTTATAAGAGGTTTGAGGTTATAAGGAGGTTGTAAAAGGTTATAAACGTTATAAGGATGTTATTATAGGTTTAACTTCTTGGATATAGGGGGCGCTCTTTTAATTTATGGATAAAAAAAACGTTCCCGTTTTAAGTGCAATATTTTGTCAGGAAAAGATGCTCGACTATGCATATAATTGGCAGCTTTGGAAAGAAAACACTCTAACGTTTCCAAAACTGCAAAGATATTATCTGTGAGTGCCACAGAACTCATGCTACAGGCGAAACCAAGATGAAATTTCAAACCGGAAATGCCCCAGATTTTGAAGGCGCTGTTTTCTATTGTCTCCTTATATGGCTGTGAATGCGCCAGGAATGAGCCTGCCCTTCCTATCGTTTCTCCAAGGTGTCTGCAGCATTGTGACGTATTTGTAGGCATATCATTGGAAGATTGACCATAAGAGACTACATTTACCAGGTGCTCGCTTGGTGTCCTCCGTTGCAATTATTGCGTAATCTCCAGCTGCGTGTATTTTCCCATTTGCCACGAATGACTTATCATCGAATAGAACTGTGAAAAACACCTTGAGGATTGATTCTAAACAACGTTTGCCATGTTTCTGTCGATATTATGGAGTTAATTTGGAAAAAAGTTTGGCGTTGTAATGACTAAATTTTCTGTTTTTTTTCTTAGCCAAACGTGATGAACAAAACGGAGCGATTTCTCCTACACAAATAATATTTTTGGAAAAAATGAACATTTGCTATCTAACTGAGAGTCTCCTCATTGAAAACATCTGAAGTTCTTCAAAGGTAAATGATTTTATTTGAATGCTTTTCTTGTTTTTGTGAAAATGTTGCCTGCTGAATGCTACGCTAAATGCTATGCTAGCTATCAATACTCTTACACAAATGCTTGTGTAGCTTTGGTTGAAAAGCATATTTAGAAAATCTGAGATGACAGTGTTGTTAACAAAAGGCTAAGCTTGTGAGCCAATATATTTATTTCATTTAATTTGCGATTTTCATGAATAGTTAACGTTGCGTTATGGTACTGAGCTTGAGGCTATGATTACGCTCCCGGATACGGGATTGCTCGATGCTAGAGGTTAAGGAGGTTATAACAGGTTTAAGGTGGTAATAAAGGTTATAGGTTTTAGAGGTTATAACAGGTTGTAACAGGTTATAAGGAGGTTATAACAAGTTATAAAAGGTTGTAAGGAGGTTGTAATAGGTTGTAAGGAGGTTGTAATAGGTTATAAGGAGGTTGTAATAGGTTATAAGGAGGTTATAACAGGTTGTAAGGAGGTTATAATAGGTTGTAAGGAGGTTATAACAGGTTATAAGGAGGTTGTAATAGGTTATAAGGAGGTTGTAATAGGTTATAAGGAGGTTGTAATAGGTTATAAGGTGGTTGAAACAGGTTGTAACAGGTTATAATAGGTTATAAGGTGGTTATAATAGGTTGTAAGGAGGTTATAACAGGTTGTAACAGGTTATAAGGAGGTTATAATAGGTTGTAAGGAGGTTATAACAGGTTGTAACAGGTTATAAGGAGGTTATAACAGGTTATAAGGAGGTTATAACAGGTTGTAACAGGTTATAACAGGTTGTAACAGGTTATAACAGGTTGTAAGGAGGTTATAACAGGTTGTAAGGAGGTTATAACAGGTTGTAACAGGTTATAACAGGTTGTAACAGGTTATAACAGGTTGTAAGGAAGTTATAACAGGTTGTAAGGAGGTTGTAACAGGTTATAAGGAGGTTATAACAGGTTGTAACAGGTTGTAAGGAGGTTATAACAGGTTGTAAGGAGGTTATAACAGGTTGTAAGGAGGTTATAACAGGTTGTAAGGAGGTTATAACAGGTTATAAGTGAGCAGTTAGACAAATAATCATAAAGGATGTTTTAGAACAGAATGTAAAGTTAAAGGGACATTTCAAATCCAGCACCACGGCAACAACAATAGTTGTGAACAACAACTATTGTGAAAAAAAGGTGTTTCTATGTGTTCGTGCATCGTGATTTTAACCAATGAGGAGGCATTGTCCACAAATTGATTGATGTCATTGGAAAAACGTATCATCCTCCATCTTAAATTTTTTTTCTCACAACTGTTGATGTTGGACATGAAGACAAATTTACACCAAACCACTCACCGCAGCTCTCTCCTGCTCCTTCTCTCTTTCCCGTTCCCTCTCTCGTTCCTTCTCCCTCTCCCTCTCCTTCTCCTCCCGGGCTTTCTGCTCGGCCTCCCTCTTGACCCGCTCCAGCGCCTCTTCTCTCTTCTTGGCCAGTTTAGAAGCAGCCAGAGGAGTAAAGTAGAAGTCTGTTCTAGCACACGTGTTGTACCCACGGTCCAGGTGCTTGTAGAACCTATTGACAAACAATGGAAAACATGGAAATACACATTAATATACAGTAAAGATGTACAGTTTGGCTGAAAGTACTTCATGGATATATACAATGTACACCGCATTCAGAAAGCATTCAGACCCCGACTTTTTCCACATTTTTAGCTCTAAAATGGCTGTAATTGTTTTCTTATTCTACACACAATACCACATAACCACAAAGCGAAAAACAGGTTAAGAAATACTGCAAATGTATTAAAAATCAACTGAAATATCACTTATACATTTGTATTCGGATCCTTTACTCAGTACTTTGTTGAAGCACCTTTGGCAGCGATTACAGCCTTGGGTCTTCTTGGGTATGACGCTACAAGCTTGGCACACCTCTATTTGGGGCGTTTTCGCAGATCCTCTCAAGCTCTGTCAGATTGGATGGGGAGTGTCGCTGCACAGCTATTTTCAGGTCTCTCCAGAGATGTTCGATAGGGTTCAAGTCCGGGTTCTGGCTGGGCCACTCAAAGACATTGTCTTGGCTGTGTGCTGAGGGTCGTTGTCCTGTTGGAAGGTGAACCTTCGGCCCAGTCTGAGGTCCTGAGCGCTGTGAAGCAGGTTTTCATCAAGGATCTCCCTGTTCATCTTTCCCTTGATCCTGACTAGTCTCCCAGTCCCTGCTGCTGAGAAACATCTCATGGTTTGAGAGTCCTTTAGGTGCCTTTTGGCAAACTCCAAGCAAGCTGTCATGTGCTTTTTACTAAGGAGTTGATTCCTTCTGGCCACTCTACCATAAAGGCCCGATTGGTTGAATGCTGCAGAGATGGTTGTCCTTCTGGAAGGTTCTCCCATCTCCACAGAGGAACTCCGGAGCTCTGTCAGAGTGACCATCCGGTTCTTGGTCACCTCCCTGACCAAGGTCCTTCTCCCCCAATTGCTTAGTTTTGCCAGGTAACCAGCTCTTGGAAAAGTCTTGGTGTTTCCTAAATTCATTGATTTAAGAATGATGGAGGCCCCTGGTTTCTTCGGGACCTTCAATACTGCATAATTGTTTTGGTACCCATCCCCAGATCTGTGCCTCGACACAATCCTGTCTCGAAGCTCTACGGACAATTCCCTCAACCTCATGGCTTGGTTTTTGCTCTGACATGCACTGTCAACTGTGGGACCTTATATAGACAGGTGTGTGCCTTCCCAAATCATGTCCAATAAATTGAATTTACCACAGGTGGACTCCCATCAAGTTGAAAAAAATGATCAACCCTTTGCTATCAGACTTGAAATGTCAAAAGTGTCTATTTTATTTTTAATACATTTCCCGAAAAATTTTAAAACATTTTTGCTTTGTCATTATTGTGTGTTGATTTTAGGGGATTAATTTAATCAGTTTTGATTTATTTTAATGTAACATAACATGTGGATAAGTCAAGGGGTCTGAATACTTTCTGAAGGGTGTGTATAGTAAGGCTGTACAGTTTAGCCAACAGTACTTCATGGAAATACACACGAAATCAGGGGTGTCAAACATCCGGCACGTGGGCTGTCCTCCGGTCCTCAGTGAAGACCAAATGCGGCCCGTGGTAAAATCAGTTTGACACCCCTGAGCAGCTTGCTAACATCACAGTTCTTATATGACTTGTATTCATGAATCATTAATATTCTTTGTGAAGAAACTTGTGTTTTGACAGAGTGTGTGTGTGTGTGTTTTGACAGAGTGTGTGTGTGTGTGTGTGTGTGTTTTGACAGTGTGTGTGTTTTGACAGAGTGTGTGTGTGTGTATGTGTTCTGACAGTGTGTGTGTTTTGACAGAGTGTGTGTGTGTTTTGACAGTGTGTGTGTGTGTGTTCTGACAGTGTGTGTGTATTCTGACAGTGTGTGTGTGTGTGTTTTGACAGTGTGTGTGTGTGTGTGTGTGTGTGTTTTGACAGTGTGTGTGTGTGTGTGTTCTGACAGTGTGTGTGTTTCGACAGTGTGTGTGTGTCAGGGCATACCGTGCTGATTGGCTGGCATGGCTGGGCGTGTTGACGATGGTAGGCTCGGGGGAGGGGCTCCGAGGAGGGGGCGGAGGGCTCTCGGGCTCCTCTGATTCGTCAAGAGGTTCCTCCTTGATGTGTACAGGCGGGACGGCAGGACCTGTGCAGGCGGAGCCGACGGGGGCGGTGATGGGCATGGAGAAGGAGGAGGGAGGCTGGAGACCTGGTGGTAGAGACGAGGACGAGGGAGGGCAGCCAGCGGAGGAGGGGGGCAGGACAGGGTTGAAGGGGTGAGGAGGGAACGGGGGCTGTTGGGGTGTGTTGGGGTGGGAGGATTGCGATGGTCCGGAGAGAGGTAGAGGAGGGGGGTGCTGGTTGCCTCTCTCTCTCTCTGAAAGGGGGAGATTCTGGGACTGGGTGAGGACAGGGGGCTGGGCTGGTGGGGGCTGGAGCTGCTGGCCAGGGCCCTGAGGCATGAGCTGGAGGGGAGGAGGGTGGGCTGGGGGAGGGTGGTGGGTGGACAGGGAGGAGAGGGGTTTGAGGGCGGGCGGAGGGGGCAGGTTGGAGGGCATCTGGGGGAAGGGGGGCGCCGATAGATGTGGAGGGCCGTGTTTGTGAGACTGGGGGTCGCGGTTGGGCATGTGGGGGATGGGGGTGGTGGGAGGGGGCTTGATGTGGGGCATAGACATGGAGGGGGCATGGGGTAGGAGCTGCTCACGGGGCAGTTGATTGGACGATACACCCTGGGACAACGATTGGCTGGGAGGCGTGTGGACCCTGTGGGGCGGCTGCTGCAATTGGCCGAGAGGCAGTGGGGAGGGCGGGACCTGAGACTGGGGGGGGAAGGAGTGGGGGTGGGGCAGGTGGGAGGGGCCAACCTGAAGTGGGTGGGGAATGGATGATGGGTGGGGCTGTGGGCCGTGGAGCGCGCTAGGTAGCGACTGGGGTCCTGGGGGTGGAGCCTGAGGTCCTGGGGGTGGAGCCTGAGACATCCCCTGCAGCGGAGAATGAGGCGAGGGAGAGGGCCGCCTCTGGGGGTGGATGGACACCCCTGATTGGTTGAGAGAGAGGGGGCCGGCCTGTTGGGGCATGGGAGGCGGTAGCGGCAGTGGAAGGAAAGTGGGGGGTGCGGAGGGAGAGGACACCTGGGGGACCAGTGAGGGGGCTGTGGAGGACGTGGGAGGTAATGGCGGGGTGGTGGAGCGACCACCGGAGGTCCCTGGCTGACAGGACTGGATAACCGGAGGGTGCTGCGACTGTCCCTCCCTATCTCTCTCTCTCTCCCTCCTCTGCAGTAGGAGCAGCTGCTGCTGGGCGGAGGAGTCCGAGTCACTCTCCCCGTCTCGGGGGCTGGGGATGGAGGGCGAGGAGCTGCGGTTATCCTGGTCGATGTCTTTAGCGTCACTGCTACACTCCTCGTTGACGCTGTGCCCATCGGAGCTCTCTCCCTCGCATTCTGACGGCGAGTCGGACCGACCCAGCTCCTGTGGAACAGGGAACGGAAAGACAGAAGTCGAGGACGTGAATGGTTGTGGTTTACACATCTCATTAAACAACGGAGGAAAAAATGTGAATATATACACGAAGAGAAGAATAAGGCTTGGTATTAGCACTAGAATAACAGACCTAGGATCAGTTCACCTCCAGGTCTTATTCATTATGATTTTAAAGGAAAACCTGATCCTAGATCAGGACTACTGTGTGGATACAGCCCCCCCCCCCCCCCCCCCCCCCCCCCCCCCCCCCAGACACTATTCCTCAACCCACAACACATCTAGCTAGCTACCCAACAGAAACTCTCTGGTATGACACGTAGTAGCTAAGTCACCTGGGTCTTGGACTTTTTTGCGATTGTCCTGTTGTCCGTGTCCTCGGTGTCTGAGGCTCCTCCTTTCTCTCGTTGGCGTTTGGCACACTTCATAGGAGACTCCTCCTTGATCTTCTGAAGACAATCAATCAATCAATCAATAATATCATACTATTACTGTCATTTCCAATCAGACTTTCATACAGATTCACCTGCTACAGAGTCTAATGAGAGGGAATGGCTAAGGACCTAAACACTCTTGATCCTGCCCTGTGAGTGATCCTGTCCTGTGAGTGATCCTGTCCTGTGAGTGATCCTGTCCTGTGAGTGATCCTGCCCTGTGAGTGATCCTGCCCTGTGAGTGATCCTGCGTAAACACAGCGTCTGTGTGTCTGTAAACCCAGATTCTGTGTGTGTGCTAGCGTGTGTGTGTGTGCTAGCGTATGTGTGTGTGTGTATCTCTCTGTGTGTGTGTGTGTATCTCTGTGTGTGTGTGTGTGTGTATCTGTGTGTGTGTGTCTGTGTGTGTGTATCTGTGTGTGTGTGTGTGTGTGTATCTCAGTGTGTGTGTCTCTGTGTGTGTGTGTGTGTGTGTGTGTGTGTGTATCTCTGTGTGTGTGTGTGTGTATATCTCTGTGTGTGTGTGTGTACTCTACCTTGCTGGGTTTCTTCATGGGGTCTGTCTTGCTGTCAGTGCTGTCTGTGGAGGCTGCAGAGGGGGAGGTACGGCCACTAGACCGGAGGTCCTCATTGGTTGGAGACACTCGTCCATCAGGGCTGGCTGTCTGCTTCTTACGGCCACTACGGAGCGTCGACATCTGAAGACATGCGAGAAGCTAGGTTTGTTTCCACCAAATTAACAATGTACCTTTTCTCTCTCAGTTTTTAATTTACTGAATAAAAAAAATAATCTAGAAGTGCAATGTGTTTTTAATCGCATTTTCAACTCTACCGATAGTTTTGTCACAAAAAATGGTTGAGTTTAAAATAGCAAATGTGTCTACATTGGTCTTGGTGCCTGCGCTCTAGCCAACCAGCTCTCAGATACAGTACGAGTAGGCTAGTCTACACGATGACATTATTATGGATAAGAGAGAGTGAAAATATTTTTGGGGGTCAGTCAATCATCGATCACCACGATTATCACTAGAATAAGACCCTTGATATTTATTAGAAAGGAGCATCACTGCACTTTCACCCCCCTGTGAAGTTCATCAGAACGTATTTAATCTGTAGACTAATTAACTGTATACTAGAGGGATCGACCGATTAATTAGGGACGATTTCAAGTTTCCATAACAACAGGTAATCTGCATTTTTGGACACAGATTATGGCCGATAACATCGCACTTCACGAGGAGACTGCGTGGCAGGCTGACTACCTGTTATGAGAGTGCAGCAAGGAGCCAAGGTAAGGTGCTAGCTTAGCATTAAACTGATCTTATAAAAAAACGATCAATCTTAACATAAATCACTAGTTAACGACACATGGTTGATGATATTACTAGGTTAACTAGCTTGTCCTGCGTTGTATATAATCGATGTGGTGCCTGTTAATTCATCATTGAATCACAGCCTACTTCACCAGACGGGTGTTTTAAAAGGCGCATTCGAGAACAAAGCACTGTCGTTACACCAATGTGTACCTAACCATAAACATCAGTGCCTTTCTTAAAATCAATACACGAGTATATATTTTTTTTATTTTTTAAACCTGCATATTTAGTTAATTGCCTGCTAACATTAATTTATTTTAACTAGGGAAATTGTGTCACTTTTGCACTCTTGCGTTCTATGCAAGCAGAGTCAGGGTATATGCAGCAGTTTGGGCCGCCTGGCTCGTTGTGAACTGTGTGAAGACCATTTCTTCCTAACAAAGACCATAATTCATTTGCCAGAATTGTACATAATTATGACATAACATTGAAGGTTGTGCAATGTAACAGCAATATTTAGACTGATGGATGCCACCCGTTCGATAAAATACAGAACGGTTCCGTATTTCACTGAAAGAATAAACGTTTTGTTTTCGAAATGATAGTTTCCAGATTTGACCGTATTAATAACCTAAGGCTTGTATTTCTGTGTGTTATTATCATGAAGTTTATGATTTGATATTTGATAGAGCAGTCTGACTGAGCAGTGGTAGGCAGCAGCAGGCTCGTAAGCATTCATTCAAACAGCACTTTCCTGCTTTGCCAGCAGCTCTTAGCAATGCTTGAAGCACAGCTCTGTTTATGACTTCAAGCCTATCAACTCCCGAGATTAGGCTGGCAATACTAAAGTGCCTATTAGAACATCCAATAGTCAAAGTTATATGAAATACAAATGGTATAGAGAGAAATAGTCCTATAATTCCTATAATAACTACAACCTAAAACTTCTTAACTGGGAATATTGAAGAGCTGGGAATATTGAACCACCAGCTTTCATATGTTCTTATGTTCTGAGCAAGGAACTGAAACGTTAGCTTTCTTACATGACACATATTGCACTTTTACTTTCTTCTCCAACACTTTGTTTTTGCTTTATTCAAAGCAAATTGAACATGTTTCATTATTTATTTATGCATTATATGAAGTTAAAATAAAAGTGTTCATTGTTAATTCAGTATTGTTGTAATCGTCATTATTATTATATATACATATATAAAAATAGGCATTGTTTATTTTTGTTTCTCCAATAATCGGTATCGCCGTTGAAATATCATAATCGGTCGACCTCTACTGTATACTTTCAAGACGAGTCGTAGTGAGAAGACCACGCGTCATTGGTCATCGCGTGACTCCAAGTTGACTTCGATATGATGGTTATTATATCAATATTGGCGCAAAGACATTTCTCACATCATTTATTTTACCGACGCGAAAATATCCCATCATGTCGAACTAACAAATGATCTGTCTGCATTTATAAAATTGTACCGAGACTTCCTGTTTCCATCACAGCTGTGGTGATTGTTTTGTATACAGTATGACTTTACTCGCACAAAACCTGTGGATGGAAACGTGATTATAGAGAAAGAAAAATGAGAAAGAGTACAGACAGAGGGAAAGAGAAAGAGAGAAGAAAGAGTACAGACAGAGGGAAAGAGAAAGAGAGAAGAAAGAGTACAGACAGAGGGAAAGAGTACAGACAGAGGGAAAGAGAAAGAGAGAAGAAAGAGTACAGACAGAGGGAAAGAGAAAGAGAGAAGAAAGAGTACAGACAGAGGGAAAGAGAAAGAGAGAAGAAAGAGTACAGACAGAGGGAAAGAGAAAGAGAGAAGAAAGAGTACAGACAGAGGGAAAGAGAAAGAGAGAAGAAAGAGTACAGACAGAGGGAAAGAGAAAGAGAGAAGAAAGAGTACAGACAGAGGGAAAGAGAAAGCGAGAGAAGAAAGAGTACAGACAGAGGGAAAGAGAAAGAGAGAAGAAAGAGTACAGACAGAGGGAAAGAGAAAGAGAGAGAAGAAAGAGTACAGACAGAGGGAAAGAGAAAGAGAGAAGAAAGAGTACAGACAGAGGGAAAGAGAAAGCGAGAGAAGAGATACAGAAGAACGACAGAGAGAATGCAATAGAGAGGGAAGGAGTCGTACCGATCCTCTGTTACGTCGGGTCTTCATGCTATGTTTCCCGCTGAGTCCATCCTCATCCTCTTTGACGGGTTTGAACATAAACGGAGGTGGATCCACGGGCTTCTCGATGGGGGGCAGCTCGCCGTACTTCTTAAAGTGGATACGACAGTCTGTACACAACAAGATGTTCTCTCTGCCCCCGTGGTGCCAGTCCTTAGAGGCTGAGAGAGACGGCAGAGACAGAGGACTCATACATCACTACACAGGGAGACAGAGGACTCATACATCACTACACACGGAGGCAGAGGACTCATACATCACTACACACAGGGAGACAGAGGACTCATACATCACTACACACAGGGAGACAGAGGACTCACACATCACTACACACAGGGAGGCAGAGGACTCATACATCACTACACACGGAGGCAGAGGACTCATACATCACTACACACAGGGAGACAGAGGACTCATACATCACTACACACAGGGAGACAGAGGACTCACACATCACTACACACAGGGAGGCAGAGGACTCATACATCACTACACACGGAGGCAGAGGACTCATACATCACTACACACAGGGAGACAGAGGACTCATACATCACTACACACAGGGAGACAGAGGACTCATACATCACTACACACAGGGAGACAGAGGACTCACACATCACTACACACAGGGAGGCAGAGGACTCATACATCACTACACACGGAGGCAGAGGACTCATACATCACTACACACAGGGAGACAGAGGACTCATACATCACTACACACAGGGAGACAGAGGACTCATACATCACTACACACAGGGAGACAGAGGACTCATACATCACTACACATGGAGGCAGAGGACTCATACATCACTACACACAGGGAGACAGAGGACTCATACATCACTACACACAGAGGACACACACAGAGGCCTCATACACACAGCAGAAAGGGAGACAGAGGACTCATACACACAGCAGAGAGGGAGACAGAGGACTCATACACACAGCTAGACAGGTGACAGAGGACTCATACACACAGCAGAGAGGGAGGCAGAGGACTCATACACATAGCAGAGAGGGAGACAGAGGACTCATACACACAGCTAGACTGGGAGACAGAGGACTCATACACACTACTAGACAGGGAGACAGAGGACTCAAACACTCAGCTAGACAGGGAGACAGAGGACTCATACACACAGCTAGACAGGGAGACAGAGGACTCATACACACAGCTAGACAGAGAGACAGAGGACTCATACACACAGCTAGACAGAGAGACAGAGGACTCATACAGCCCACGGCCCCGTCTCAGTTTTGAGGTGGGATTTAAACTGATCACAAACCATGAGGCCTGTCACACCAGGTCGCGGTGATGGTGATTGTGTGTGTGTGTGTGTGTAACAGAGATGATGGTACTTACTGGTGGTGAAACAGTGTCGGCAGGCGTAACCCTTCAGCTCCTGCTCACTGTCTTCACTGTCCAGGTCATCTTCATTGGCTGAACTCAGGTCCACTGGAGGAGAACAGAACACACCTTCTAAATAAAAACACGAGTTTCCTGCAACAAGTACCGTTAGGAAAGAATAACTCGTCTAGACAGGGGGTGGAGAGTTGGTGTACTACTTACAGAACTCTGAGGGGGGTCTAGACAGGGGGTGGAGAGTTGGTGTACTACTTACAGAACTCTGAGGGGGGTCTAGACAGGGGGTGGAGAGTTAGTGTACTACTTACAGAACTCTGAGGAGTGGGGTCTAGACAGGGGGTGGAGAGTTAGTGTACTACTTACAGAACTCTGAGGAGGGGGGTCTAGACAGGGGGTGGAGAGTTAGTGTACTACTTACAGGACTCTGAGGAGGGGGGTCTAGACAGGGGGTGGAGAGTTGGTGTACTACTTACAGAACTCTGAGGAGGGGGGTCTAGACAGGGGGTGGAGAGTTAGTGTACTACTTACAGAACTCTGAGGAGGGGGGTCTAGACAGGGGGTGGAGAGTTAGTGTACTACTTACAGGACTCTGAGGAGGGGGGTCTAGACAGGGGGTGGAGAGTTAGTGTACTACTTACAGGACTCTGAGGAGGGGGGTCTAGACGGGGGGGAGGAGAGTTGGTGTCCTACTTACAGAACTCTGGGGAGGGGGGTCTAGACGGGGGGGAAGGAGAGTTGATGTCCTACTTACAGAACTCTGGGGAGGGGGGTCTAGACAGGGGGTGGAGAGTTAGTGTACTACTTACAGAACTCTGAGGAGGGGGGTCTAGACAGGGGGTGGAGAGTTAGTGTACTACTTACAGGACTCTGAGGAGGGGGGTCTAGACGGGGGGGAGGAGAGTTGGTGTCCTACTTACAGAACTCTGGGGAGGGGGGTCTAGACGGGGGGAAGGAGAGTTGGTGTCCTACTTACAGAACTCTGGGGAGGGGGGTCTAGACGGGGGGGAGGAGAGTTGGTGTCCTACTTACAGAACTCTGGGGAGGGGGGTCTAGACGGGGGGTGGAGAGTTGGTGTCCTACTTACAGAACTCTGGGGAGGGGGGTCTAGACGGGATGTTGACGGGGGTGGAGAGTTAATGTACTACTTACAGAACTCTGAGGAGGGGGGTCTAGACGGGGTGTTGACGGGGGTGGAGGTTTGGGGCATAGGGTTGGTGTCCTACTTACAGAACTCTGGGGACTCTTCGTGAGAGGTTAGGGGTTAGGGTGGAGAGTTGGTGTCCTACTTACAGAACTCTGAGGAGGGGGGTCTAGACGGGATGTTGACAGGGGTGGAGGGTTAGTGTCCTACTTACAGAACTCTGAGGAGGGGGGTCTAGACGGGGTGTTGACGGGGGTGGAGGTTTGGGGGGTAGGGTTGGTGTCCTACTTACAGAACTCTGAGGAGGGGGGTCTAGACGGGATGTTGACGGGGGTGGAGGCGGTGCGTGTCTTGATGCGTCGGAACACAGGCTGACGACGGTGTCTACGGTGGGCCCTGGACGACGCCGCCTCAGGAGTCTTCTTCCAGTAGTAGTAGAAGGTTATCAACTCACCCTGCAAGGTAGACATGGGAGAGGGAGGATGAGAGCAGAACCACTGACAGCAGAACCACTGAGACCATGACTCCAGGCCACTGAGACCATGACTCCAGGCCACTGAGACCATGACTCCAGGCCACTGAGACCATGACTGCAGGCCACTGAGACCACGACTCCAGGCCACTGAGACCATGACTCCAGGACACTGAGACCATGACTCCAGGACACTGAGACCATGACTCCAGGACACTGAGACCATGACTCCAGGACACTGAGACCATGACTCCAGGACACTGAGACCATGACTCCAGGTCACTGAGACCATGACTCCAGGTCACTGAGACCATGACTCCAGGCCACTGAGACCATGACTCCAGGTCACTGAGACCATGACTCCAGGCCACTGAGACCATCCATGACTCCAGGCCACTGAGACCATCCATGACTCCAGGCCACTGAGACCATGACTCCAGGACACTGAGACCATGACTCCAGGTCACTGAGACCATGCTCTTTGCTGAGGGAGGCTGTCTGGCCACATTAACTAGTGCTCTTTGCTGAGGGAGGCTGTCTGGCCACATTAACTAGTGCTCTTTGCTGAGGGAGGCTGTCTGGCCACATTAACTAATGATCTTTACTGAGGGCGTCTGTCTGGCCACATTAACTACTGCTCTTTGCTGAGGGAGGCTGTCTGGCCACATTAACTAGTGCTCTTTGCTGAGGGAGGCTGTCTGGCCACATTAACTAATGATCTTTACTGAGGGCGTCTGTCTGGCCACATTAACTAGTGCTCTTTACTGAGGGAGGCTGTCTGGCCACATTAACTAGTGCTCTTTGCTGAGGGAGGCTGTCTGGCCACATTAACTAATGCTCTTTACTGAGGGAGGCTGTCTGGCCACATTAACTAGTGCTCTTTACTGAGGGAGGCTGTCTGGCCACATTAGCTAGTGCTCTTTGCTGAGGGAGGCTGTCTGGCCACATTAACTAGTGCTCTTTACTGAGGGAGGCTGTCTGGCCACATTAACTAGTGCTCTTTACTGAGGGAGGCTGTCTGGCCACATTAACTAGTGCTCTTTACTGAGGGAGGCTGTCTGGCCACATTAGCTAGTGTTCTTTACTGAGGGAGGCTGTCTGGCCACATTAGCTAGTGCTCTTTACTGAGGGAGGCTGTCTGGCCACATTAACTAGTGCTCTTTACTGATGGAGGCTGTCTGGCCACATTAACTAGTGCTCTGGTTAGAGACCATTTACAAGACGTATTATTCCCCTGTAATTATCACAACCCACAGGGGATCTTTTTACCATCTAAAAGGGTCTGAACAGCCCTCCACGGTGTTAAGAGTCTGAACAGCCCTCCACGGTGTTAAGAGTATGAACAGCCCTCCACGGTGTAGAGTCTGAACAGCCCTCCACGGTGTAGAGTCTGAACAGCCCTCCACGGTGTTAAGAGTCTGAACAGCCCTCCACGGTGTTAAGAGTCTGAACAGCCCTCCACGGTGTAGAGTCTGAACAGCCCTCCACGGTGTAGAGTCTGAACAGCCCTCCACGGTGTTAAGAGTCTGAACAGCCCTCCACGGTGTAGAGTCTGAACAGCCCTCCACGGTGTAGAGTCTGAACAGCCCTCCACGGTGTTAAGAGTCTGAACAGCCCTCCACGGTGTTAAGAGTCTGAACAGCCCTCCACGGTGTTAAGAGTCTGAACAGCCCTCCACGGTGTTAAGAGTCTGAACAGCCCTCCACGGTGTTAAGAGTCTGAACAGCCCTCCACGGTGTTAAGAGTCTGAACAGCCCTCCACGGTGTTAAGAGTCTGAACAGCCCTCCACGGTGTTAAGAGTCTGAACAGCCCTCCACGGTGTTAAGAGTCTGAACAGCCCTCCACGGTGTTAAGAGTCTGAACAGCCCTCCACGGTGTTAAGAGTCTGAACAGCCCTCCACGGTGTTAAGAGTCTGAACAGCCCTCCACGGTGTTAAGAGTCTGAACAGCCCTCCACGGTGTTAAGAGTCTGAACAGCCCTCCACGGTGTTAAGAGTCTGAACAGCCCTCCACGGTGTTAAGAGTCTGAACAGCCCTCCACGGTGTTAAGAGTCTGAACAGCCCTCCACGGTGTAAAGGGTCTGAACAGCCCTCCACGGTGTTAAGAGTCTGAACAGCCCTCCACGGTGTTAAAGAGTCTGAACAGCCCTCCACGGTGTAGAGTCTGAACAGCCCTCCACGGTGTTAAGAGTCTGAACAGCCCTCCACGGTGTTAAGAGTCTGAACAGCCCTCCACGGTGTTAAGAGTCTGAACAGCCCTCCACGGTGTTAAGAGTCTGAACAGCCCTCCACGGTGTTAAGAGTCTGAACAGCCCTCCACGGTGTTAAGAGTCTGAACAGCCCTCCACGGTGTAAAGGGTCTGAACAGCCCTCCACGGTGTAGAGTCTGAACAGCCCTCCACGGTGTGGAGCCTATTGATTGATTTGGTCCTCTTCGTAAGTGTTGCTACCTTTTCAGCAAACAGTGTCTGCCCCTCTCTCTCTAGCCGGGCCAGCTGGTGAGGGCAGGGATCTGGCTGGGGGTGAGCGTGCAGGTAAAGTAATCTGGCGAGACGTCCTGATGTGAAATCTAATTGAACTGTGTAGATCAGATGTGTCAAGCGGCGAGTACTAGAGCAGCCTGAGTGTGTTGTCTGCTCTGTGATTAATGACCGTTCTCTCCCCCCCAGCAGCCCTCCGCCTCTCCCCCCCCAGCAGCCCTCCCTCCAGCAGCCCTCCCCCCCAGCAGCCCTCCGACCTCTCCCCGCCAGCAGCCCTCCGCCTCTCCCCCCCCAGCAGCCCTCCGCCTCTCCCCCCCCAGCAGCCCCCCCCCAGCAGCCCTCCCCCCAGCAGCTCGACAACCCAACCCACGACAACCACAAACCAACACACAGAAAAAAGGTCGCTGTGGCCCTAAATCACTTACAGTAAGTCACGCATCATTATATTATCCAGGAATAAAAGTCCACAAACTACATTGCAGAGATTTGAAAAGGAAACTAACAGGAGTAGATGAGTGGAAAACAGGAAATGCTTCAAAAGGGATTGGCTGTTGATTAGAATGTTCTGGAACCACAGGGAAACAATATGTTAATAAAGCCTTTGTTTCCTGTCTTTCTCTTCATCTTTGGCGCAGTGGTCTAAAGGCAATGCATCTCCGTGCTAGAGGCTTCACTACAGACACCCTGGTTCGAATCCAGACTGTATCACAACCGGCCGTGATTTTGGAGTCCCATAGGGCGGCGCACAATTGGCCGGGTTTGGGCCGGTGTTAGGCCGTCATTGTAAATAAGAATTTGTTCTTAATCGACTTGCCTAGTTATATAAATTGTTAAATAAAATAAATGGTTTTACTCTGCTTTGCTACTACTAGCTTGCAATGAGTAGTAAATGGGAGTCCATCTGCATCACACCAGAGTCCAACATAAACAGAGGAGAAACAGTTCACACAGTGAAGCACGGCTAGATGAGGGGAGGAGTGTGTCTCTGTTCAGTCCTGTGGTTTGTGAGGGGCCTCATGTGGTGAATTAGTATCAAACAGACAGATTTGACAGAGGGTTTAAATAGCTCCACCAACCTGCCTGTCTGTCAAAGTTTCTCTGAAGACATATATCCCATGATCTCTTGTTCTTTTACCAGACATAAATGTCACTAACTGTCATCGCGGCATACGCTTGGGAATATGATGTTTGTTTTGTTTGACTGGTTTATACTGCGTAAAATGTCAAATATATTTCACACCAAAAAAAAATATATATTTCCACACTAAAACAGATCTGTAGAAGCCAGTGAACTATTGTTTTTACAATGATGTACTAAAATATGAAATATTTTTTGTCCAGAGAGCTAGCTACATGAGACTAGCTGAAAGCTCTCAGAACACGATCGTGACAACATAAGCTTGGTATTATATACGGCCTTCTAGCATGCTGGCTGCTTCCTTCTGCAGGAGATGAGTGTTCTGGTGGATTATCGTCCGACAACGAAAGGGTTTACCTTATATCACCACGTCTGCTATGATCTCACTCTCTCTGCTCTCCTCCCTCTCAGTCTCACTGCTATGACCTCACTCTCTCTGATTCCCTCCCTCTCAGTCTCACTGCTATGACCTCACTCTCTCTGATTCTCTCAGTCTCACTGCTATGACCTCACTCTCTCTTAGTTATAGTTTTCCCCCCTCATCAATCTACACACAATACCCAATTAATGCCAAAGCAAAAACAGGTTATATAGTGTGTGTTACGCTCTGTGTTATCTAGGCTAGGGTACGAGTGAATAGGGTTGGCACGGTAATTGAATTTCGACGGTTAGGGATGAAAACCGTTGCGAAAATAAAAATCAGTCATAGGGACCCTCCTGAGTTCCGGGTTCGATCCCGGGCTGTTGGTGCGAGTGGCTTCCGAATGAAGTGGGCGGGTGTTAAGAAACGGGATTTGGCGGGTCAGGTTTCGGAGGACGCATGATTCGACATTTGGGGAGATAAAGAGAAAAAACCTCAACAAAAACTCAGCTGACTGAAACGGGATGCAACATGGACTCAATGTGATGAAACTTTGTTGCTCCTTGCTGAAACAAACAAACAAACGACTCTGTGTAAACAACAGTGCAGCAGCACACTGAAATATAATTAATAGACTGGGCCATTGTCTTATGTCATCCCTACGTGACTCCTCCCTCAACCGATCTGTCTTGTGGGATGTGGAACTCATAGTCTAGATTTAGCTCATTCGTCTAACCCTAGTTCCTAATTCTGAAAATGACTTCGCACTCGGTGTCTATGATGCACAGCACACTACGGTAGAGCAAGATAGTTTGAACGGTCATACGCTAGCTAGTTTGAACGGTCATACGCTAGCTAGTTTGAACGGTCATACGCTAGCTAGTTTGAACGGTCATACGCTAGCTAGTTTGAACGGTCATACGCTAGCTAGTTTGAACGGTCATACGCTAGCTAGTTTGAACGGTCATACGCTAGCTAGTTTGAACGGTCATACGCTAGCTAGTTTGAACGGTCATACGCTAGCTAGTTTGAACGGTCATACGCTAGCTAGTTTGAACGGTCATACGCTAGCTAGTTTGAACGGTCATACGCTAGCTAGTTTGAACGGTCATACGCTAGCTAGTTTGAATGGTCATACGCTAGCTAGTTTGAACGGCCATACGCTAGCTAGTTTGAATGGTCATACGCTAGCTAGTTTGAATGGTTATACGCTAGCTAGTTTGAATGGTCATACGCTAGCTAGTTTGAATGGTCATACGCTAGCTAGTTTGAACGGTCATACGCTAGCTAGTTGGCCAGCTTGTTGTTGAAGTTGTATGGAACCAAAGTTGTGGGACTGTTCTCAGAAATCAGCACGTATCTGACTGACAACTGGCTCTGTGTCTCGCTACTCTGGAACATTTGGCCAACGTGATGACATCACAGAGTAGTCAGCTGTAGAACTCGGCGCACCAATCACAGCAGAAGAGAATGAAAACTCATTTGGGAATTAGCGAGAACTTCACTGCACTAGCTAGCATGTGTATTCAGCATGGAGTGTGTGAACTGGCGTTGTTGGCATCCCTGCCTTTCATTTCATACAGCAAGCAAGCAGACACTGGTTCAGCCAGCAAGCAGACACTAACATCAGCTAGTACATTTTTATGCACATTTAGAATTTCATAATTACTGATTCTACATGGGGAAGGACAGGGCCGGGGGGCTGGTGTTCCTATGTACACTGTGCTACACAGGGCAGTGCAGGCTAAGGGTGAGGGCTAAAATCCGGTATTTACACACTGATCCCCTCTCAGCTCTCCCCCTCTCTCTACTTTTCCCTGCTCTCTCCATTTTTCTCCCTCTCCTCAGCTCTATTCTTCTCCCTCTGCTCTCTCCCTTCCTCTCTGCTCTTTCTGCAGGCTAAACAGATGGTTAGTGTTTTTCCTGGCAGATTTGTGACAAGAGTCACAAAAGGCCCCTGCTTTGACACCAAGCCAAACGGTTAAGGCAGTTACTGGCAGGAGCAGGGGAAGAGAAGGAGGGAGGAGGGGAGAGAGAGGGAGAGCGGGAGGGTGGGTAAGAGAAGGGGGGAGGAGAAGAGAGAGGGAGAGCGGGAGGGTGGGTAAGAGAAGGGGGGAGGAGGGGAGAGAGAGGTAGAGCGGGGAAGTGCTGAGAGAGAAAATAAGAGAGAAAAACATTGGAAAACAAATCAACCCTGAATCTAACCAGCCCTTCCTAAAACCTCTCCCACATTTCAGACGAATGAGCTGTTGCTGTGAGATTATATGGGTGGGGGGAGGGACCAGCAGGATAGAATGTCATGACTGGGTTGGGTTAGGGTTAGATACAGAGTTGAGTAAACAACCACGATTGCAGCCAGGCAGAGTGGCTCAGAGGAGGAGTCTGACTATCATTACAGCGAGGGGGAGGAGAATGTTGATCTGACAACAACAATAAGGACACCTGCTCTTTCCATGACAGACTGACCAGGTGAATCCAGGTAAAAGCTATGATACTTTATTGATGTGACCTGTTAAAACTTAAGGCTAGGGGGCACTATTTTCACGTCCGGATGAAAAGTGTGCCCAAAGTAAACTGCCTGCTACTCAGGCCCAGAAGCTAGGCTATGCATATTACTAGTCGATTTGGATAGAAAAAACTCTGAAGCTTCTAAAAGTGTTTGAATGATGTCTGTGAGTATAACAGAACTTATTTGGCAGGCGAAACCCCAAGGACAAAACATCCAGGATTTTTTTTTTTTGAGGTCACTCTCTTTTCAATGGGAATCTAGATTTCTAAGGCACTTCCTTGCAGTTCCTATCGCTTCCACTGGATGTCAACAGTCTTTAGAAATTGGTTGATGTTTTTCCTTTTGAGAAATGAAGAAGCAGCCCTGTTCAGAACGAGGGTTGAGTGAAGTGTACTGTTGTGGTTGAGGTGCGTGACCGGAAAGCTCGCTCCACTTTGTTTTCCTCCGGTATTGAACACAGTTTATTCCGTCTTAAATTTGATCGATTATTTACGTTTAAAAATACCTAAAGTTGTATTAGGAAAGTTGTTTGAAATGTTTGGATCAAGTTTACCGGTAACTTATTAGATAATGTGTAGTCATGTTGTGTGAGTTGGAACCGGTGTATTTTCTGAATCAAACGCGCCAAATAAATGGACATTTTGGAGATATAACAACAGAATTTATCGAACAAAAGGACCATTTGTGATGTTTAATGGACATATTGGAGTGCCAACAGAAGAAGATCTTCAAAGGTAAGGCATGAATTATATCGTTATTTCTTGACTTTTGTGTTGCGCCTGGCGGGTTGAATTATGATTTTCATGTGTATGTTTGATGGAGTGCTGTCCTCAGATAACAGCATGGTTTGCTTTCGCAGTAAAGCCTTTTCGAAATCTGACACTGTGGCTGGATTAACAGGAAGTTCATCTTTAAACCCATGTATAACACTTGTATGTTTTTGAATTTGGTGCTCTGCTATTTCACTGGGTGTTGTCAAATCAATCCCGTTAACGGGATTGGCACACGAAGGGATCACTAAGGAGTAAAATCCACTTCAATCAGTGTAGATGAAGGGGAGGAGACAGGTTAAAGACGGATTTCAGAGGGTGCGAGGGCAAGACGAAAGTTAAGTGCCCTTGAACGGGGTTTGGTAGTATGGATTTCTTCCAGCACTAAGCTAATTTCAGGTAGGTGCGAACGTGAACATCTGCGAAAATTCTGTGCAACTTCCGGCGCAAGTTTACTGTGAACACTTGAGGTTGTACCTGCTTTACGTTATGTTTTAACAGTGGTCAAGTAGACTGCTGTAACTATTTGATCATAATGGAGGTACCTACCATCAAAAAATTCGAAATCACAATTACCTTCAGTAGAGTGGAGCATTGTGGGGGAAAAACGACAACGTTCAGTGAAGTTCTTCTCTGCCACACACCGATATTTATTCTGCACTGTAGTCCCAGACTCAATTCCTACACACAGTAACTAAGTAACTAACCTACACACAGTAACTAAGTAACTAACCTACACACAGTAACTAAGTAACTAACCTACACACAGTAACTAACATACACACAGTAACTACCCTACACACAGTAACTAAGTAACTAACCTACACACAGTAACTACCCTACACACAGTAACTACCCTACACACAGTAACTACCCTATACATAGTAACTACCCTACACACAGTAACTACCCTACACACAGTAACTAACCTACACACAGTAACTAACCTACACACAGTAACTAAGTAACTAACCTACACACAGTAACTACCCTACACACAGTAACTACCCTACACACAGTAACTACCCTACACACAGTAACTACCCTACACACAGTAACTAAGTAACCAACTTACTGTTTGTAGGGTAGTTACTGTGTGTGGGGTAGTTACTTAGTTACTGTGTGTAGGGTAGTTACTGTGTGTAGGGTAGTTACTGTGTGGAGGTTAGTTACTGTGTGTAGGGTAGTTACTGTGTGTAGGTTAGTTACTTTGCGTAGGGTAGTTAATGTGTGGAGGTTAGTTACTGTGTGTAGGTTGGTTACTGTGTGTAGGTTAGTTACTTTGCGTAGGGTAGTTACTGTGTGGAGGTTAGTTACTGTGTGTAGGTTAGTTACTTTGCGTAGGGTAGTTACTGTGTGGAGGTTAGTTACTGTGTGTAGGGTAGTTACTGTGTGTAGGGTAGTTACTATGTGTAGGTTAGTTACTGTGTGTAGGGTAGTTACTGTGTGTAGGGTAGTTACTGTGTGTAGGTTAGTTACTTTGCGTAGGGTAGTTAATGTGTGGAGGTTAGTTACTGTGTGTAGGTTGGTTACTGTGTGTAGGGTAGTTACTTTGCGTAGGGTAGTTACTGTGTGGAGGTTAGTTACTGTGTGTAGGGTAGTTACTGGTTGAAAGTTAGTTAGTGAAGAGCTAAAACCAGAGGGCTGTACATCATCGTTTATATTTTACTGCAATATAGTATTTTGTTTAATGACTGTTAATCTCGTTTAAGCCAGAACTAAAGTCTTGCCTAATTGGTCTCTGGGTCCATACGTGTTGAACGAGGAGCGGGGAACGAGGAGCGGGGAACGAGGAACGAGGAGCAGAACGAGGAGCGGGGAACGAGGAGCAGAACGAGGAGCAGAACGAGGAGCGGGGAACGAGGAGCAGAACGAGGTGCGGGGAACGAGGAGCAGAACGAGGAGCAGAACGAGGAGCGGGGAACGAGGAGCAGAACGAGGAGTGGGGAACGAGGAGCTGGGAACGAGGAGCGGGGAACGAGGAGCAGAACGAGGAGTGGGGAACGAGGAGCGGGGAACGAGGAGCGGGGAACGAGGAGCTGGGAACGAGGAGCGGGGAACGAGGAGCAGAACGAGGAGCGGGGAACGAGGAGCGGGGAACGAGGAGCAGAACGAGGAGCGGGGAACGAGGAGCAGAACGAGGAGCAGAACGAGGAGTGGGGAACGAGGAGCGGGGAACGAGGAGCGGGGAACGAGGAGCAGAACGAGGAGTGGGGAACGAGGAGCTGGGAACGAGGAGCTGGGAACGAGGAGCGGGGAACGAGGAGCAGAACGAGGAGCGGGGAACGAGGAGCGGGGAACGAGGAGCAGAACGAGGAGCGGGGAACGAGGAGCAGAACGAGGAGCAGAACGAGGAGCGGGGAACGAGGAGCAGAACGAGGAGCGGGGAACGAGGAGCTGGGAACGAGGAGCGGGGAACGAGGAGCAGAACGAGGAGTGGGGAACGAGGAGCGGGGAACGAGGAGCGGGGAACGAGGAGCAGAACGAGGAGTGGGGAACGAGGAGCGGGGAACGAGGAGCGGGGAACGAGGAGCAGAACGAGGAGTGGGGAACGAGGAGCTGGGAACGAGGAGCTGGGAACGAGGAGCGGGGAACGAGGAGCAGAACGAGGAGCGGGGAACGAGGAGCGGGGAACGAGGAGCAGAACGAGGAGCGGGGAACGAGGAGCAGAACGAGGAGCAGAACGAGGAGTGGGGAACGAGGAGCGGGGAACGAGGAGCGGGGAACGAGGAGCAGAACGAGGAGTGGGGAAAGAGGAGCTGGGAACGAGGAGCGGGGAACGAGGAGCAGAACGAGGAGCGGGGAACGAGGAGCAGAACGAGGAGCAAAACGAGGAGCAAAACGAGGAGCAAAACGAGGAGCGGGGAACGAGGAGCAGAACGAGGAGCGGGGAACGAGGAGCAGAACGAGGAGCAGGGAACGAGGAGCAGAACGAGGAGCAGAACGAGGAGCGGGGAACGAGGAGCTTTCGCTCGCTGAAAGTCACAGCCTGAATGTTTCCTCCTCTTCAAAAGATGCCAACACCTGCAAGATCTTGATTTGTCAAAAATAACTACTGACGAAAAACCCAAGGAACTAACGCACCTCATCATGTAACGCATCCCATTGTGCCATGACAGAGCTACGCTAACATTTATGTTTACGTGGTCTGTCCACGAGAGATTAAATGATTCTTAATGGAAATGAAATATACAGTAACGTTGTCTCTTATCTAATGCTTAGTAACACTAATTGGGTCTTACACAGTTAAAAACAAAGAACGGCAACAATATTATCTCTCCAGCTACATATTAATACATTGCTTCCACCAAGGTCAACACAGTCGGAGCCCCGACGGCTTCTGAAATAGACAGCCTCCTGTCTGTGGTCCCTACAGAAGAGCACAGGGCAGAGAGAGCAAATGTGCACTGGGAGAGAAAAAGGCCTTGGCTGATGGAACAGTGTGTGCGCGTGCCTGTGTGTGTTTCTCGCCTGGCGGTTAAATAGGCAGGCGGATCCCCGCTGCGCCAATCCTTTCTCCCACTGAATGACCGAGCTGTGTTTTCACAGGTCAGGGATACACACGCCAGAGAATCACCACTCTCTCCCCATTTCACTGCTGTAAGCGCTTTTACAAATCAAAGCAGATTGGACATACTGCTACAGAGCCTTTTTACAGGGTGGGTTGATCCCTACGCCTGCTACAGAGCCTTTTTACAGGGTGGGTTTGAGATCCCTACGCCTGCTACAGAGCCTTTTTACAGGGTGGGTTTGAGATCCCTACGCCTGCTACAGAGCCTTTTTACAGAGGGGGTTTGATCCCTACGCCTGCTAAAGAGCCTTTTTACAGGGTGGGTTTGAGATCCCTACGCCTGCTACAGAGCCTTTTTACAGGGTGGGTTTGAGATCCCTACGCCTGCTACAGAGCCTTTTTACAGGGTGGGTTTGATCCCTACGCCTGCTACAGAGCCTTTTTACAGGGTGGGTTTGATCCCTACTGCTACAGAGCCTTTTTACAGGGTGGGTTTGATCCCTACTGCTACAGAGCCTTTTTACAGGGTGGGTTGATCCCTACTGCTACAGAGCCTTTTTACAGGGTGGGTTGATCCCTACGCCTGCTACAGAGCCTTTTTACAGGGTGGGTTGATCCCTACGCCTGCTACAGAGCCTTTTTACAGGGTGGGTTGATCCCTACGCCTGCTACAGAGCCTTTTTACAGGGTGGGTTGATCCCTACGCCTGCTACAGAGCCTTTTTACAGGGTGGGTTTGAGATCCCTACGCCTGCTACAGAGCCTTTTTACAGGGTGGGTTTGATCCCTACTGCTACAGAGCCTTTTTACAGGGTGGGTTTGATCCCTACGCCTGCTACAGAGCCTTTTTACAGGGTGGGTTGATCCCTACGCCTGCTACAGAGCCTTTTTACAGGGTGGGTTGATCCCTACGCCTGCTACAGAGCCTTTTTACAGGGTGGGTTTGAGATCCCTACGCCTGCTACAGAGCCTTTTTACAGGGTGGGTTGATCCCTACTGCTACAGAGCCTTTTTACAGGGTGGGTTGATCCCTACGCCTGCTACAGAGCCTTTTTACAGGGTGGGTTTGATCCCTACTGCTACAGAGCCTTTTTACAGGGTGGGTTTGATCCCTACTGCTACAGAGCCTTTTTACAGGGTGGGTTTGATCCCTACTGCTACAGAGCCTTTTTACAGGGTGGGTTTGATCCCTACGCCTGCTACAGAGCCTTTTTACAGGGTGGGTTGATCCCTACGCCTGCTACAGAGCCTTTTTACAGGGTGGGTTGATCCCTACTGCTACAGAGCCTTTTTACAGGGTGGGTTTGATCCCTACTGCTACAGAGCCTTTTTACAGGGTGGGTTTGATCCCTACGCCTGCTACAGAGCCTTTTTACAGGGTGGGTTGATCCCTACGCCTGCTACAGAGCCTTTTTACAGGGTGGGTTTGATCCCTACGCCTGCTACAGAGCCTTTTTACAGGGTGGGTTGATCCCTACGCCTGCTACAGAGCCTTTTTACAGGGTGGGTTGATCCCTACGCCTGCTACAGAGCCTTTTTACAGGGTGGGTTGATCCCTACGCCTGCTACAGAGCCTTTTTACAGGGTGGGTTTGATCCCTACGCCTGCTACAGAGCCTTTTTACAGGGCGGGTTAATCCCTACGCCTGCTACAGAGCCTTTTTACAGGGCGGGTTAATCCCTACGCCTGCTACAGAGCATTTTTACAGGGCGGGTTGATCCCTACGCCTGCTACAGAGCCTTGTTACAGGGCGGGTTGATCCCTACGCCTGCTACAGAGCCTTTTTACAGGGCGGGTTGATCCCTACGCCTGCTACAGAGCCTTTTTACAGGGCGGGTTAATCCCTACGCCTGCTACAGAGCCTTTTTACAGGGCGGGTTAATCCCTACGCCTGCTACAGAGCCTTTTTACAGGGCGGGTTAATCCCTACGCCTGCTACAGAGCCTTTTTACAGGGCGGGTTAATCCCTACGCCTGCTACAGAGCATTTTTACAGGGCGGGTTGATCCCTACGCCTGCTACAGAGCCTTGTTACAGGGCGGGTTGATCCCTACGCCTGCTACAGAGCCTTTTTACAGGGCGGGTTGATCCCTACGCCTGCTACAGAGCCTTTTTACAGGGCGGGTTAATCCCTACGCCTGCTACAGAGCCTTTTTACAGGGCGGGTTAATCCCTACGCCTGCTACAGAGCCTTTTTACAGGGCGGGTTAATCCCTACGCCTGCTACAGAGCCTTTTTACAGGGCGGGTTAATCCCTACGCCTGCTACAGAGCCTTTTTACAGGGCGGGTTAATCCCTACGCCTGCTACAGAGCCTTTTTACAGGGCGGGTTTCAAAACTATATATATATATATAGAATTGATATATATATATATATATATATATATATATATATATGGGGGATACAACCTTCCAGGCTCTGCAGATTTTGCTGCTTAGAGATAGTCATTAGATCATTTATTTTGGTACTGTCCATATGTAGCTTGTTTTTGGTCACAGATCCAGTAATTGACTGAGGAATTGCAACATCAAATCAAATGTTATTGGTCACGTACACATGGTTAGCAGATGTTATTGGTCACGTACACATGGTTAGCAGATGTTATTGGTCACGTACACATGGTTAGCAGATGTTATTGGTCACGTACACATGGTTAGCAGATGTTATTGGTCACGTACACATGGTTAGCAGATGTTATTGGTCACGTACACATGGTTAGCAGATGTTATTGGTCACATACACATGGTTAGCAGATGTTATTGTGAGTGTAGTGAAAAGCTTGTGCTTCTAGATCTTACAGTGCAACAAAACCTAATATCTAACAAATTCCACAAAACCTAATACGCACAATCTAGTAAAGGATGAGAATATATAAGTATAACATATCCAGATCAGCAGTGACAAAGCGGCTAAGATGCAATAGATAGTAAAGTATTTTTTATTTAACCTTTAATTAACCAGGCAAGTCAGTTAAGAACAAATTCTTATTTTCAATGACGGCCTAGGAACAGTAGGTTAACTGCTTGTTCAGGGGCAGAACGACAGATTTGTACCTTGTCAGCTCGGGGATTTGAACTTGCAACCTTCCGGTTACTAGCCCAACGCTCTAACAGTATATACATATGAGATGAGTAATGCGAGATATGTAAACATTCTTAAAGTGGCATTATTAAAGTGACTAGTGTTCCATTTATTAAAGTGGCCAAGCAATCTTGAAGCGTGGAATCCGATTGGTCAGACCAGCGTTGGATAGACCTAAGCATAGGCGCTTCCTGTTTTAGTTTCTGCCTATAGGAGGGGAGCAACAAGATGGAGTCAGTCAGATTTGGCAAAAGGAGGGCGGGGGAGGGCCTTGTATGCATCGTGGAAGTTAGAGTAGCAGTGGTCGAGTGCGTTACTTGCCCGTGTACTGCAATTGATATGCTGATAGAATTTAGGTAGCCTTGTTCTCAAATTAGCTTTGTTAAAATCCCCAGCTATATTAAATGCAGCCTCGGGATATATGGTTTCCAGTTTGCATAAAGTCCAGTGAAGTTCCTTGATGGCCGTCTTGGTATCCGCTTGCGGGGAGGATAAGCACGGCTGTGACAATAACCGAGGAGAGTTCTCTTGGGAGATAATACGGTTGGCATTTGATTGAGCTCTTGTGTGTTGTTACAATAACACCATGAGTCGTTAATCATGAAACATATATCCCTGCCCTTCTTCTTACCGGAGAGATGTTTGTTCCTGTCGGCGCGATGCACTGAAAATCCCATTGGCTGTATTGACTCTGACAGCGTGTCCCCAGCTGGCTGTATTGACTCTGACAGCGTGTCCCCAGCTAACTGTATTGACTCTGACAGCGTGTCCCCAGCTGGCTGTATTGACTCTGACAGCGTGTCCCCAGCTAACTGTATTGACTCTGACAGCATGTCCCCAGCTAACTGTATTGACTCTGACAACATGTCCACAGCTAACTGTATTGACTCTGACAGCACGTCCCAAGCTAACTGTATTGACTCTGACAGCGTGTCCCAAGCTAACTGTATTGACTCTGACAGCGTGTCCCCAGCTAACTGTATTGACTCTGACAGCACGTCCCAAGCTAACTGTATTGACTCTGACAGCACGTCCCCAGCTAACTGTATTGACTCTGACAGCGTGTCCCCAGCTAACTGTATTGACTCTGACAGCACGTCCCCAGCTAACTGTATTGACTGACAGCGTGTCCCCAGCTAACTGTATTGACTCTGACAGCGTGTCCCCAGCTAACTGTATTGACTCTGACAGCGTGTCCCCAGCTAACTGTATTGACTCTGACAGCGTGTCCCAAGCTAACTGTATTGACTCTGACAGCGTGTCCCAAGCTAACTGTATTGACTCTGACAGCGTGTCCCAAGCTAACTGTATTGACTCTGACAGCGTGTCCCAAGCTAACTGTATTGACTCTGACAGCGTGTCCCAAGCTAACTGTATTGACTCTGACAGCGTGTCCCAAGCTAACTGTATTGACTCTGACAGCGTGTCCCCAGCTAACTGTATTGACTCTGACAGCGTGTCCCAAGCTAACTGTATTGACTCTGACAGCACGTCCCAAGCTAGCTGTATTGACTCTGACAGCACGTCCCAAGCTAGCTGTATTGACTCTGACAGCACGTCCCAAGCTAACTGTATTGACTCTGACAGCGTGTCCCCAGCTAACTGTATTGACTCTGACAGCGTGTCCCAAGCTAACTGTATTGACTCTGACAGCGTGTCCCAAGCTAACTGTATTGACTCTGACAGCACGTCCCAAGCTAACTGTATTGACTCTGACAGCGTGTCCCAAGCTAACTGTATTGACTCTGACAGCGTGTCCCAAGCTAACTGTATTGACTCTGACAGCGTGTCCCCAGCTAACTGTATTGACTCTGACAGCATGTCCCAAGCTAGCCATGTTTCCGGGAACCAGAGTATGTTATAATTCTGGATATCTCTTTGGAAAGCAACTAGGGACATTTACATGGAGCTAACGCTGCAGATAGCAGTACAGGGTGATTTGAAAAGTTTTTGTCAAATCGATCAATAATATAATAATACTTATGAAAAATATTTGTTTAATTTACAATCTATAAAAAAAAACGAATGAGAATAGAAAGGTTCAGAACTTCCGTGAAGCATCACAGCACAGTTGAAAACTATATGGCAAATAGAAGTCAAACTGGACGGTCTTCAGAAATAGATGGGAGGTTCGAGGAAGGACGGCATTAAACAAAATATAACTAATGTAAAATAGATTGTGTCCGTAAAATGTGTATAGTGTGGATAACCTGGAAGTAGAAGCCTAAGTGTTGTTGTTCATTAGTTTACTCCAATTACGAGGGGGGGTGGCAGGGTTAAAGGAATATTGGTTTTAAATAGGTGTGTCAGTCAAAAGTTTGGACACACTTACTCATTCAAGGGTTTTTCTTCATATTGACTATTTTCGTCATTGTAGAATAATAGTGAAGACATCAAAACGATGATATAACACATATGTGAATCATATAGTAACCAAAAAAAAAAAGTGTTAAATCAAAAATATATTTAAAATGTTGAGATTCTTCAAAGTAGCTACCCTTTGCCTTGATGACAGCTTTGCACACTCTTGTCACTCTCAACCTGTTTCATGAGGTAGTCACCTGGAATGCATTTCAATTAACAGGCGTGCCTTGTTAAAAGTTCATTTGTGGAATTTCTTTCCTTCTTAATGCGTTTGAGCTAATCAGTTGTGTTGTGACAAGGTAGGGTTGGTATATAGAAGATAGCCCTATTTGGTAAAAGACCAAGTCCATGTTATGGCATGAACATCTCAAATAAGCTAAATGAAACGACAGTCATTACTTTAAGACATGAAGGTCAGTCAAACCCGGAACATGTAAAGAAGTTTCTTCAAGTGCAAAAGTGGCAAAAACCATCAAGCGCTATGATGAAACTGGCTCTCATGAAGACCGCCACAAGGAACGTTAGACCCAGAGGTACCTCTGCTGCAGAGGATAAGTTCATTAGAGTTAACTGCACCTCACAGAGCTCAAGTAACGGACACATCTCAACATCGACTGTTCAGAGGAGACTGCATGAATCAGGCCTTTATGGTCTATTTGCTCCAAAGAAACCACTACTAAAGGACACCAATATGAAGAAGAGATCTGCTCGGGCAAATAAACATGAGCAATGGACATTAGACCCGTGAAAATTTGTCCTTTGGTCTGATGAGTCCAAATTTTACATTTTTGTTTCCAACCACCGTGTCTTTGTGAGACGCAGAGTAGGTGAAAGGATGATCTCCGCATGTGTGGATCCCACAGTGAAGCACGTAGGAGATGGTGTGGGGGTGCTTTCCTGATGACACTGTCAGAGATTTATTTAGAATTCAAGGAACACATAATCACCATGGCTACCACAGCGACACACCATCCCATCTGGGTTGTGCTTAGTGGGACTATCATTTGTTTTTCAACAGGACAAATTACCCAACACACCTCCAGGCTGTGTAAAGGCTATTTGACCAATAAGGAGAGTTATGGAGTGCTGCATCAGATGACCAGGCCTCCACAATCACCCAACCACAAGCCAATTGAGATGATTTGGGATGAGTTGGTCTGCAGAGTGAAGGAAAAACAGTCAACAAGTGCTCAGCATATGTGGGAACTCCTTCAAGACTGTTGGAAAAGCATTCCAAGTGAAGCTGGTTGAGAAAATGCCAAGAGTGTGCAAAGCTGTCGTCAAGGCGAAGGGTGGCTACTTTAAAGAATCTACAGTGTGTCCATAACAGCACCATATTCCCTACATAGTGTCTCCTAGTGTGTGTCCATAACAGCACTGTATTCCCTCCTAGTGTGTTCATAACAGCACCGTATTCCCTCCTAGTGTGTGTCCATAACAGCACCGTATTCCCTCCTAGTGTGTGTCCATAACAGCACCGTATTCCCTCCTAGTGTGTGTCCATAACAGCACCATATTCCCTCCTAGTGTGTGTCCATAACAGCACCGTATTCCCTCCTAGTGTGTGTCCATAATGGCACCGTATTCCCTACATAGTGTCTCCTAGTGTGTCCATAACAGCACCGTATTCCCTCCTAGTGTGTGTCCATAACAGCACCGTATTCCCTCCTAGTGTGTGTCCATAACAGCACCATATTCCCTCCTAGTGTGTGTCCATAACAGCACCGTATTCCCTCCTAGTGTGTGTCCATAATGGCACCGTATTCCCTACATAGTGTCTCCTAGTGTGTCCATAACAGCACCGTATTCCCTACATAGTGTCTCCTAGTGTGTCCATAACAGCACCGTATTCCCTCCTAGTGTGTGTCCATAACAGCACCGTATTCCCTCCTAGTGTGTGTCCATAATGGCACCGTATTCCCTCCTAGTGTGTGTCCATAACAGCACCGTATTCCCTACATAGTGTGTGTCCATAACAGCACCGTATTCCCTACATAGTGTCTCCTAGAGTGGAGGGAACACTTCTCTTGTTTTAGCTGGTTAAATTGGTGCCTGAATGAAAGTATTTGTAATGACCCCAAGGCTGTGGACTGGCTGGCTGACTGCTGGGGTGAAGACATGGCAGTATTAACCAATCTGACGTGTGTTTACAGATCTACAGGTCATGGCACAGGGGCAAACATCTGCTGAGGCTGAGAGGATGTGAAGACAACGGAACAGCAGCCGGGCCTGGGGGGGTGGCGGCGGCTGTGTGCACAACCTTCTCACACGGTGGTAGAACACGGTGGTAGAACACGGTGGTAGAACACAGTGGTAGAACACAGTGGTAGAACACAGTAGTAGAACACAGTGGTAGAACACAGTGGTAGAACACCATGGTAGAACACAGTGGTAGAACACAGTGGTAGAACACAGTGGTAGAACACAGTGGTAGAACACAGTGGTGTTGTTGCAGCAGATAACTGGTAAGTGTTAAACTGTCTTTGTTTGCAGTTCAAGTATCCTGTAGTTCTCGCTGTCCTAAAAGCAGCTGCAGCCTAGTGGTCTCTGAGTCAAAGGGAGAGAATGTTAGGAGACGACGCCCTTTACCTAAAACAGGAGAAATAAAACCAATAGACTGGGTGACACTTTCCATAGAACAAGCAACCTTAATTTGTTTTCAGGTTCACGTTATTTTTACGACTCTTCATCAAGACTCCTTTATCAAAGTTATTGCCGATATCAAAGCCAAATGTCCGCGGAATCATTTTGGTAAAGTTCTTCCTATGGTTTAGTATGTAACGTAGCGTGTAATACTGAGAAGTCTTTGGCACGCACTACTCTCTAAACTCTTGATGGTTGCTAGGCAGCGCCCGTCACTAAGCTGTTGCTTGGCAGCGCCCCGGGTTTACCATCCTCCTGGCAGTTGTAAACATGGCAACGCGTGTCACTTCGTCTATCTCTTCCCATAGCCCATCACTGTTTTCTGAACCACTACTGGATGGATACATAAAGAACTACTGTGGGAATAAATATCACTGACTGACCAAAATATTGGAATAAAGTAGGCTAATGCCATTGAAAGCATATCAAATTGTTGCTTACGAACTCTCAATGTCATCCAATTGTTGAAATGCATTTGAAGCAATAGCTTACCCGCGTGTGGTAACTTTACGGAACAAAAAAAACTTCTACATTTAAAGTGTTGGTTCCATGTTTCATGACCTTAAATAAAAGACCCCAGAAATGTTCCATTCACAACTATTTTGTGCATTTCTCCTTTGCCAATATAATTCATCCACCTGACAGGTGTGGCCTATCAAGAAGCTGATTAACCACCATGATCATTAAACAGGTTCACTTTGTACTGGGGACAATAAAAGGCCACTCTAAAATGTTCAGTTTTGTCCCACAACACAATGCCACAGATGTCTCAAGTTGAGGGAGCGTTGTAATTGGCATGCTGACTGTAGCTTTATCCACCAGAGCTGTTGCCAGATAATTTTGTATTCATTTCTCTACATTAAGCGGCATCCAACGTTGTTTTCAGAGAATTTGGCAGTACATCTAACCGGCCTCACAACCGCAGACCACGTTTAACCACACCAGCCCAGGACATCTACATCTGGCTTCGTCACCTGCGGGATCGTCTGAGACCAGCCACCCGGACAACTGATGAAATGTGCAGTTTTGTCCCACAACACAAAGCCACAGATGTCTCAAGTTGAGGGAGCGTGCAATTGGCATCTTGACTGCAGGAATGTCCACCAGAGCCAGAAAATGACATGTTCATTTCTCTACCATAAGCCGCCTCTAAAGCAATTGGCATGATGACCGTAGCTTTATCCACCAGAGCTGTTGCCAGATAAAAACGTTAATTTCTCTCCAACATAATTTTACAGAATTTGGCACTATGTCCAACCGGCTTCACAACAACAGACCACCTGTAACCACGCCAGCCCAGGACCTCCACATCCGGCTTCTTCACCTGCGGGATCATCTGAGACGAACCACCCGGACAGCTGATGAAACTGGGTTTGCACAACCCGAAGAATATCCGCACAAGCTGTCAGAAACCGTCTCAAGGAAGCTCATCTGCGTGCTTGTCGTCCTCACCAGGGCCTTGACCTGACTGCAGATCGGCGTCGTAACTGACTTCAATGGGCAAATGCTCTCCTTCGATTGCCACTGGAACGCTGAAGAAGTGTGCTCTCCACGGATGAATCCTGGTTTCAACTGTACGGGGCAGATGGCAGACAGCGTGTATGGCGTCGTGTGGGCGAGCGGTTTGCTGATATCAACGTTGTTAACAGAGTGCCCCATGGTGGTGGTGGGGTTATGATAAGGGCAGACATTAACTACGGACAACGAACACAATTGCATTTTATTGGTGGCAATTTTAATGCACTGAGATACCGTGACGAGATCCTGAGGCCCATTGTCGTGCCATTCATACACCGCCATCACCTCATGTTTCAGCATGATAATGCACAGCCTCATGTCGCAATTCCTGGAAGCTGAAAATGTCCCAGTTCAGTGCTTCCATGGCCTGCATACTCACCAGACATGTCACCCATTGAGCATGTTTGGGATGCTCTGGATCAAAGTGTACGTTAGTGTGTTCCAGTTCCCACCAATATCCAGCAACTTCGTACAGCCATTGAAGAGTATTAGGACAAAATTCCACAGGCCCCAATCAACAGCCTGATCAACTCTATGCGAAGGAGATGTGTCACGCTGCACTAAGAAAATGGTGGTCACACCAGATACCTTCAAAAAAAGGGTATCTGTGACTAACAGATACATATCTGCATTCCCAGTCATGTGAAATCCACAGACTAGAGCCTAATGAAATAATTTCCATTAGCTGATTTCCTTATATGAATAGTAACTCAGAAAAAAAAATCTTTGAAATTGTTGCATGTTTGTGTTTATATTTCTTGTTCAGTGTAATAACTTAGCTGTGCTCAAAGGGATATTCAATGTCTGCTTTTTTTTGTTTGTTTGAAGGGCGCCATCTACCAATAAGTGCCCTTCATGCTGTTTAATCATCTTGATATGCCACACCTGTCAGGTGGATGGATAATATTGGCAAAGGAGAAATGCTCACTAACAGGGATGTAAACAAATTAGTGTCCAAAATTTGCAAGAAACCTTTTGTGCGTATGGAACATTTCTGGTATTTTTACATTTCAGCTCATGAAACAAGGGACCGACGCTTTACATGCTGCGTTTATATTTTTGTTCAGTAAAATTATACTTTGAATGGTGTATCAATACACCAAGTCACAACAAAGATACAGGCGTCCTTCCTAACTCAGTTGCCGGAGAGGAAGGAAACCTCTCTGGGATTTCACCATAGGGCCAATGGTGACATTAAAACAGTTAGAGTTCAATGGTTGTGATAGGAGAAAATTGAGGATGTATCAACATTGTAGTTACTCCATAATAATAAGTTAATTAACAAAGTGAAATATGGGAAGACAGTAAAAAAAAAAAAATCCAAAACAAGGCACTAATACTGAAAAAAGAAAAAGCCAAGTAATGAACTTTTTGTCATGACAACAAACTGTTGTGTTCGGGGCAAATCCAATTCCAACACTAGTAGCACTCTCCATTTGTCAAGCATAGAGGTGGCTGTATCATGTTATGGGTATGTAATCGTTAAGGACTGGGGAGTTTTTCAGGATAAATCAAATAACCCAAATGGAGCTAAACACAGGCAAACACCTAGAGGAAAACCTGGTTCAGTCTGCTTTCCACCAGACACTGGGAGATGAATTCACCATTCAGCAGGACAACAACCTAAAACACAAAGCCAAATCTACACTTGAGTTGGTTACCAAGACGACAGTGAATGTTCTTGGGTGGCGGAATTACAGTTTTGACGTAAATCTACTTGGAACATTTCAGGAAAGACCTGAAAATGGTTGTCTAGCAATAATCAACAACCAATTTGATAAAGCTTGAATAATTTTTTAAATAATAATAATGGGAAAATGTTGAAAAATCCAGGTGTGGAAAGCGCTTTAGTGACTCAAATACCTTTTTTTAAGGGCATATCCAATTTCAAATAGGTTATTTTTCCTGTAGTCAGAACAGCCACAAAGCCCATTTCAATCCACCTTTCAAACCTGATTGCTGGCAATGTGACGTTTTTTAAATTTATTTTATTTTTATTTCACCTTTATTTAACCAGGCAGTTTAGGGATGATCAGTGAGATACACCTGCTGGAGCGCGTGCTACGTATGGGTGTTGCCATCGTGTCTGAAAGGTGAAATCTGTTATTTGGCTAGCTACTCTGTTGACAGTTTAACAAGATCATGTGGTAGCGAACTAGCTTGTTAATTGTTTACAAATGAGTGAATGTGCACACACCCGTCATTACTAGTGTAGCTATGTCATTAAATGACTGCTTTCTGAACACACACAATTCCAATTTTGGTCACTTGGCTTCAGAGACTTACCCAGAAAGACACTCCGCTATAATCACTGCCAAAGTTGCATTTACAAAACATTTATTCAGGGGTGTAAATACAGGGGTGTAAATGTAAATTAGATATTGTTGCATTTCATTTTCAATAAATTTACAAACATAAAAAACATGTTTTCACTTTGTCATTATGGGGTATTTTGTGTAGATGGGTAAGTATATATTAAAAATAAAATAAAAATCAGGCTCACTGACCATTTTACTCGCCATAGCAGAGTTGGTTAGGCTGTTTTCATGCTATCCAGAGCATTGGTGACTGCAACTGTGCTACTGTCAACAATGTATGCTTTTTTTTTGCAAACGTTTACTGACACTGGCCATATTCAACAGGTGTTGAGCGTTTGTAAATTCGTCAGTTATTATGCACTCTGGCACACTCAGAAATCAGAGTAGATAGCCAGAGCGAATTTACCAGCCCACGTCTTTCAACAGATGTCGCAGTGACATCATGAACATTCTATTGAAATGGATACCTGCATAGTGGAGTCTTTTGTTAAAGACATGTAGCTAGCTAGCTAAACAATGAACCATAATCCCAACAACTCATGACGTTACTACCCTGCGTGAATCTGCAGGTAGTTAACCAACCAGGTTCAATGTTAGCTAGCTAGCTAACACGAAGCTAGAAATAGAAAAGCAAATGGCTCTGAAATACAAATAATATTACTACACAGATCATACACGTAACGCTAGCTAGCCAGCCAGCTAACGGTACACCATCTTGAATTGAAAACAACTTTCTGACATAATTAGAAACGTGTAATATCTGAAAATGTAGCTAGCTGGACTATCTTACCCGTATACATGGATGGACCGTTCTACCTCTGTCACAGATGCCATGGTTGCCTTTAGTTTGAAGATATAATCCGGAGACAGGTGTTTTCTCCATCTCCTAAACTATCATACTCTAATTCCACTGATTTCTAAACTCGGTCCTCCAGAAAGTGGAGAGCAACACTTATGCAGTTTTTCTACGCAATATATATATATATTTTTTAAAACATTTTTAAATCAGCGTTAAGACAATATTACTTACACATACTGACCAACTCAAAGAGACAGTGGCTAAACCAACTAGGCTAAAATGTAACAATTTTATGGCATACAAGATTGTTAAGGTACATGAAAGTTCACATGTTCCAGAAGGCATTTCTACCCCAAAAAAAGCAGATTTTTGATATATAAAAAAAAGTACGTTCAAATGGCTCTCCTGTGACATACGACATTATACATTTTCAGTTGCTTAGTCTACTAGGCCATCCTCCTGACCGTAAGCCTGAGAATTGTCTGATAATCATTCAATGTGATTTTGTTTCACTAAAATCTCCCTCTATATTTGGCTATTTGGTTTTCTAGCTTTGGCAAAATAAGTGGAGGTGGTGTAGCTCATCTATTTGTTTGCTCATTGATCACTGATCAGAAACATTTTTGGCATGTAATAATGTGCAATAACGTGCGATAATGTGTAAATAATGTGTGATAATGTGCAAACAATGTGTAACAATGTGCGATAATGTGTAATAATGTGCGATAATGTGTAATTATGTGCGATAATGTGTAATTATGTGCAATAATGCGTAAATAATGTGCAATAATGTACAATCATGTGTAATTATGTGCAATAATGTGCGATAATGTGTAAATAATGCGTAATAATGTGTAATAATGTGCAATAATGTGAAAATAATGTAGCCTAAATCAAGAGTAGGCCTGTTATTTTGCTCAATCGCGTAAAGGCAACTAAAAGCCCACGTAAAGGTTGTGAAATATGAAAAAGAGAAAATAGGATTGTTATTATTTTCGTAACGGTGTCGTGATGAAGACCCTACGTCAGCTCCATAACGAAGTGGAGGTTAGGAAAGAGATGAAACCTGGATCAAAAAAGCTTGGTCTGTTTCAAAATAACACATTGTTTTAATGACAGAACCTGCGCCTGAACGAATAAATAATGTATTTATATTTTAGGATGTATATTCAATGGATTTATTAAAATAGACACCCTCTCAAAAGAAGACGGCTAAATAATATTAATCATATTTGAAAGCAATACTTGTACAGCAATTTTTGATTTATTTTATTTTTTACAATACCATTTAAAGTGGAAAAATATCAAGCAAATTTTTTATCTGCAATCTGCCATTTCAGAGAATTTAGTTGTTTGAACAGTGTTGAGCAGAACCCAGCTCATGTTCCATGACGCCCCCCCCCCCCTCCCTCTGTGTACTGGAGGAAATGGTTGCAACAGAGACAGTCCTGTACAGACTGTCAGATCGCCCGACAGTTTGACAGAGAGGGACAACCCCCCCCACACACACACACACACACTCTGCTCCAGGCCTTTATGTGTCTTTATATAAAGCATTCCTAAACGCTAGTCAGGCCTGGTGTGTTGACACAGCGCTGGGTGCTTAGACTTGGCACTGCCTTCGCTAGCCGTGCTGGCGCTTTAGGAGCGGCCTAGGTCAGGCCCAGATAATGAGCTACGGGAAGGACAGAGGGAGGGAGAGAGAAAGAGGGAGAAGGAGGGAGGGAGGGACATGCAGGAACACCGTAGCACTCTTTAAAGGCGGCCAAGTTAACACTGAGGGCTGGCAGGAAAAAAGGGAGCGAGACTCCGAGGAAGAAGCAGGAACGAGAGTGAGTCAAGGAGAATCATACCAGAGGAGTGAGAGTGAGTCAAGGAGAATCATACCAGAGGAACGAGAGTGAGTCAAGGAGAATCATACCAGAGGAGTGAGAGTGAGTCAAGGAGAATCATACCAGAGGAACGAGAGTGAGTCAAGGAGAATCATACCAGAGGAGTGAGTCAAGGAGAATCATACCAGAGGAGTGAGTCAAGGAGAATCAGACCAGAGGAGTGAGTCAAGGAGAATCATACCAGAGGAGTGAGTCAAGGAGAATCATACCAGAGGAGTGAGTCAAGGAGAATCAGACCAGAGGAGTGAGTCAAGGAGAATCATACCAGAGGAGTGAGTCAAGGAGAATCAGACCAGAGGAGTGAGTCAAGGAGAATCATACCAGAGGAGTGAGTCAAGGAGAATCAGACCAGAGGAGTGAGTCAAGGAGAATCAGACCAGAGGAGTGAGTCAAGCAGAATCAGACCAGAGGAACGAGAGTGAGTCGAGGAGAATCACTATAGCTCTTTTAAAAAGCCGTCCAGCTAATACTAGCAGGAAGCGAGGAATTAAGGGAGGAAGAGAGGCAGGAACACTGTAGCCCTCTGGATGTCTCTGTGTGGATCTGGCTATAAGCCCAGAGGACGTTTATAGAAGGCCCTACTCCCTGCTCTGTTGGCTGGGCTGCGATGTGACTCAGTACAGTAGTGTGGTGGTATCCAGACCTTGGAAGAAATAAATGTTATAGAAACAACCACACCGCATTTAATATGAGGCGCTCCATCCTTCTTCTCCTGTGGCTTGGCGTGCCCATGGAATTACTAAAATATTATATGTCAGTGTGTGTGTGTGTGGTGAGGACGACAGAGAGAGAGAAAAGAAATCTTAAAGCTACTTTACAAAAATCTTGAAGATGGTTATGCTCCATAGACCGTGTTGTGGGAGTGAAGAGAGTGAAGGAAGGGAACAGTGAGATTGAAAGGAGGTGAGGTTTAGAGAGAGCGAGAGAAAGAGGAGATATTTCTGTTAGGGAAAATAAATTGAGCTTTCCTCTGGGTATTGAGTAGCAGTGCCACTTGCTCAGAGAGGAGAGCAGTGTGTGTGTGTGTGTGTGTGTGTGTGTGTGTGAGAGTACAGCAGGCTTTTAGCACAAAATCCAGTTCAATCACAACCAGAGTTTTTAAACTCTTTTTACTGTAGCTGTGGTTCAGTCTATATTGAGCTTACCCCCACCTTCCTCACCCACCTTCCTCACCCACCTTCCTCACCCACCTTCCTCATCCACCTTCCTCATCCACCTTCCTCACCCACCTTCCTCATCTACCTTCCTCACCCACCTTCCTCACCCACCTTCCTCACCCACCTTCCTCATCCACCTTCCTCACCCACCTTCCTCATCCACCTTCCTCATCCACCTTCCTCACCCACCTTCCTCACCCACCTTCCTCATCCACCTTCCTCACCCACCTTCCTCATCCACCTTCCTCACCCACCTTCCTCATCCACCTTCCTCATCCACCTTCCTCACCCACCTTCCTCATCCACCTTCCTCATCCACCTCCCTCATCCACCTTCCTCATCCACCTTCCTCACCCACCTTCCTCATCCACCTTCCTCATCCACCTTCCTCACCCACCTTCCTCAACCACCTTCCTCACCCACCTTCCTCACCCACCTTCCTCACCCACCTTCCTCATCCACCTTCCTCATCCACCTTCCTCACCCACCTTCCTCATCCACCTTCCTCACCCACCTTCCTCATCCACCTTCCTCACCCACCTTCCTCACCCACCTTCCTCACCCACCTTCCTCATCCACCTTCCTCACCCACCTTCCTCACCCACCTTCCTCATCCACCTTCCTCATCCACCTTCCTCATCCACCTTCCTCAACCACCTTCCTCACCCACCTTCCTCATCCACCTTCCTCACCCACCTTCCTCACCCACCTTCCTCATCCACCTTCCTCACCCACCTTCCTCACCCACCTTCCTCATCCACCTTCCTCATCCACCTTCCTCACCCACCTTCCTCACCCACCTTCCTCATCCACCTTCCTCATCCACCTTCCTCACCCACCTTCCTCACCCACCTTCCTCACCCACCTTCCTCATCCACCTTCCTCAACCACCTTCCTCACACACCTTCCTCACCCACCTTCCTCATCCACCTTCCTCACCCACCTTCCTCACCCACCTTCCTCATCCACCTTCCTCATCCACCTCCAGTCACCACTACCCTCTCCTCCTCCCTTAGATTGACACCCCTGGTGTATATCAAACTCATTTTGCCCCAGGGGGGAGGGCCACATTCAGTCTTCAACGAGGTCCGGAGGGCCGCACTGACAATGTGTTATATTTCCTCAGACATAATAAGAAAAAAATGTGCAGATAGTCCTCTATCCCATCGCTTTTTGGGAATCTTAGATACTCCCCGACTGTCTAGCTTTAATTTAGGGGATTCGCAACAAGCTGGACACAGTCAAGGAATGGTATAAATGTAGATCCATTACCATTTGGTTTTAGTCATTTAAAGATTACACTGAACTAATATGTAAACGCAACATGTAAAGTGTTGGTGACCATGTTTCATGAGCTGAAAATGTGCAGTTTTGTCACACAATGCCACAGATGTCACACAATGCCACAGATGTCACACAATGCCACCGATGTCACACAATGCCACCGATGTCACACAATGCCACCGATGTCACACAATGCCACCGATGTCACACAATGCCACCGATGTCACACAATGCCACAGATGTCACACAATGCCACCGATGTCACACAATGCCACCGATGTCACACAATGCCACCGATGTCACACAATGCCACAGATGTCACACAATGCCACAGATGTCACACAATGCCACAGATGTCACACAATGCCACAGATGTCACACAATGCCACAGATGTCTGAAGTTTTGAGGGAGCGTTGTAATTGGCATGCTGACTGCAGGAATGTCCAGAGCTGTTGCCAGAGAATGTAATGTTCATTTCTCTGCCTGTGCTTAGCTCTATTCTGTTCATTTTTATCAACAAAAAAAACCCTCCCTAGTCATTGCAGATAACAAGCATACCCATAACATGATGCACCAACCATCACACTTGAAAAAAAATGAAGTGGTACTCCGTGATGGGTTGTGTTGGATTTGTCCAAAACATAACGCTTTATATTCAGTTCATTTCTTTGCCACATTTTTTGCAGTTTTACTTTAGTGCCTTTGTTTCAAACAGGATGCATGTTTTGGAATATTTGTATTCTGTACAGGCTTCCTTCTTTTCATTCTGTCAATTAGGTTAATATTATGGAGTAAGTACAATGTTGTTGATCCATCCTCAGTTTTCTCCCATCACAGCCATTAAACTCTAACTGTTTTAAAATCACCATTGGCCTGAGTTGCCGGGTTCCTTCCTCCACGGCAACTAAGTTAGGAAGGACGTCTGTATCTTTGTAGCGACTGGGTGCATTAATACACCATAAAAAGTGTAAAATAAAAAACAAAAATAACTTTGAGCTCAAAGGGATATTCAATGTCTGATTTTTAAATGTTTTACCCTTCCTACCAATAGGTGCTCTTGTTTGCGAGGGATTGGAAAACCTCCCCTGGTCTTTTGTGGTTGAATTTGTGTTTGAAATTCTCATGCTCTACTGAGGGATCTTCCAGATAATTGTATGTGTGGGGTACAGAGATGAGATAGTCATTCAAAAATCATGTTAAACACTATTATTGCACACAGAGTGAGTCCATTCAACTTATTATGTGACTTGTTAAGCACATTTTCACTCCTGAACGTATTTAGCCTTGCCATAACAAAGGGGTTGAATACTTACTGACTCAAGACATTTCAGCTTTTCATTTTTTATTTGAAAAACATAATTCCACTTTGACATTATGGGGTATTCTGGGTAGGCCAGTGACACAACATCTCAACTTAATCCAATTTAAATGTAGGCTGTAACATTACAAAATGTGGATAGGGTCAAGGGGTAAGAATACTTTGAAGGCTTTATATGCAGGGATCCCTTGCAAAATAGACATTATTTTAAGAGTCCCATTGGGACAAAGGTCAAATAAATACAAAAATATACACTGAAGAAGAATATATGTTGGTCCCATGTTTCATGAGCTGAAATAAAAGATCCCAGAAATGTTCTATACGCACAAAAAGCTTATTTCTCACATTTTTGTGCACAAATTTGTTTACATCCCTGTTCGTGAGCATTTCTTATTTGCCAAGATAATCCATCCACCTGACAAGTGTGGTATCTCAAGAAGCCGATTAAACAGCATGATCATTACACAGGTGAACCTTGTGCTGGGGACAAAAGTGCGAGGAGTATTTTTCCCTTTTGTGGGGAAAAACTCATTCTGATAATCTGGGCCTGGCTGCCATATGGGTGGGCCTATGCCCTCTCAGGCCCACACATGGCTGCGCCCCTGCCCAGTCATGTGAAATCCATAGATTAGGGCCTAATGAATGAATTAATTAACATTTTTTAGTTGAGTATAAATATTTATCCATATTTCCTCTCGTGTATGAATGGTGTTTTGAGAGGGTCAAAATACTCTACTAGTATTGCAGCAGAGTGGGTTGGATGAATAGATGTACATCATGTTTATCAATAAACCTTCAGGGCAAATATAACACACGCAATGCCCAAAATCTTTACATATAGTAATTTCCCTTGGTCAAACTCATTCCTACTGTTGATGTTGAAGTACACAGTGGTGACTGTAAGCTGATGCAAAAAAAATAGCTAAGAAGTTTGATTTGAGTTTGACTGCAATATATTTATGTTATGTTATGTTATGTTATTATTATTTCACTGCTAAATCTGAATCACAAGGCAACTTTGTACAGTACCACACATTGATTGTACAGAGCCGAGGTCTTAGAATAAAACCCCAGTGGAACAGTGACTTACCGTTTCCTTGTTGGGTAGCAGCTCTTTCCGAATCTTAAAGAAGTTCTTGCCGTACTGTCTGAGCCCTTTAATGAACCGCTTCTGAAAAACAAAGACTAAATATCAGCTACCATCCTTCCGGAACAGACCAGTATAGTATAGATAAAAATGCAACCAGCCACATGACGTTACAGCCACTGCCACGACAAAACCTTGTTTTCTTTCTGTGGTTTGAGAGAGTTGATGTTAAAATATGTAAACTCTGTAGCCTCTGTATAAACTGGTGAGCGAGAGAAAGCTAAAGTACACAGCCGTGTCAGGGCACAGAGGAAATTGCTAACTCAGGCAGAAACAGACATTGAAATTATACTACTTTGCTCTTTCATGTGGTTTGAAAAGAGAAGGTATGGATATCTACAGTTTCATAAATCAGGAAATGTCAGATTCAGGGAGAATAATATCGGGATCTTACAAAGCAGATATTCAAAACCAAAACTCAACTTCAATAACTTGTATAATTGCAAGATATATCCTTCGACTGTGTTTACATTCAATTGTTTTACTATAGTACACAGACCATGTTTCTCTGCAAAATACAACACTTATATAATCGTGTGCTTGCATGTCGGACCAAATAGGAAACCTGAGAAAAGACTAAAAAAATTATAATTACAAATCCACAGTGACAGGACGGAGGAAAACGACAGCGCGAATGACAACTTTCTCCACTTCAATAAACGTTTGATAATTTTTTTACCTCAAAACAGCAAATCAACTCTCAGCACCTCACAACAACAAAACCAGCAAAAAGGGATAAAACATTTTAAAAAATAATTTAAAAAAATGGTTAAAAACACAAACCTAAAATGTATTTCAGTATTTCTTCTCATCCAAGAGACAGTCTGTGAGCCATAAAAAGCTGGGGGGGGTGAGAGGCTGAAAACATTCACGATCAGTGAAGCAGACAACTAACAGATTTCCTTTCAGCTTCCAGAGGCAGGCAAACCCCGTTACCCGCTACCAGTACGGTTCTTTCTTCAGTTAAGAATTTCAGCCAACCCCCTCTCTCGCTCCAATCAAGTACGTCCAGAGAAAAGCGCGTTAAAGTCCCGGTGAGACCTCTCCATAAATCTCTACGCCAACCCACAGGTATATAGGAAAAATCCCTAGTCTCCAGAAGGGTACAAATAACAGCGCGTCTCCTTTAGTTTTTTTTTTTTTTTTACAAGCAAGAAATAGCTTGTCACTCTGTGCTCTTCCACTACAAAGGGCTGACTTTATATGTGATCTTTCTGCTAGAGAGCCTCTGGTCGGTAGCGGCCTGGAAAACCCGGAGAGTATAAAGAGCCCAGTGGAGTGGAGACCTAGAACGCATCTGGTCAGTGGCAGCCTGAAAAACCTGGAGCGGCACCGGAGCGCAGTGGAAAGGAGCCAATGATGTATATAAAACCCTGGATTGTCGACGCTGTGCATTTGCCATTGAGAGGCTATGAAGCCACCGGGTCGGCCATATTGGTACTCCCCGTAGGAATGAAGGGAATTCCACAGTATTTTGTTGTAGTGGGGACAGTAACATTAGAACTCTAGCTCACATAATATAATTTAAAAATATGCATTAAGGAGTCTAATAGAATAAATGTGTTCAACTAAAATATATATATATATATATTTTTTTTTACAATGGAGGAGGAGTACCAAGATGGCTGCCCAGTGACTTCAATACAACGCCCTCCCGTCAGTCATCCAGGGTTTATATATACACTGAACAAAATATAAAACGCAACATGTAAAGTGTTGGTCCCATATTTCATGAGCTGAAATAAAAGATCCCAGAAATGTTCCACATGTACAAAAACGTATTTCTCTAAAATATTGTGCACAAATTTGTTTCCGGCCCTGTTAGTGAGCATTTCTGCTTTTCCAATATAATCCATCCACCTTGACAGGTGTGGCATATCAAGAAGCTGATTAAACACCATGATCATTACACAGGTGCACCTTGTGCTGGGGAAAATAAAAGGCCACTCTAAAATGTGCAGTTTTGTCCCACAACACAATGCCACAGATGTCTCAAGTTTTTGAGGGAGAGTTCAATTGGCATGCTGACTTCAGGAATGTGCACGAGTGCTGTTGTCAGATAATTGAATGTTAATTTCTCCACCAGAATTTGGCAGTACGCCCAACTGGTCTCACAACAACTGACCACATGGAACCACGCCTGCCCAGGACCTCCACACCCTGCTTCTTCACCTGCGGGATCGTCTGAAACCAGCCAGTATTTCTGGGTTACAGTTCTAACGTTTTTATGTTTAACCGATTTGAACAAATATTGTTGGCATGTTTCATCAATCTCAATTTCAAAAATAATCTGGGATCTGGGGGTGCAATCTTACAATCAGGAAAAGGAGGAGAACAATATTTTCATATGATGTTTTTACTATTTCTGTCTGTAATAAAGGCCTTTCTGATTGGCTGGGCTTGGCTCCGAATAGGGTGGGCCTATGCCCTGACAGGCTCAACCATGGCCACGCCCCTGCCCAGTCATGTGAAAGCCATAGATTAGAAACGAATACATTTTTCAATTGACAGATTTCCTTATATAAACTTTAACTCAGTAAAATAGTTGAAATTGTTGGGTTTATATTTTTGTTCAGTATACATGACTGAGTGGAGCCCTAGAGAGCCTCTGGTCGGTCAACTGAAAAACGTTAATAGGAGCCGGAGCCCAGTGGAATGGAGCCCTGCTCTGACGCATGCTGCTGCAACCTGGCACGGCCCGGGTTCCTCCCCTGGCACGGCCCGGGTTCCTCCCCTGGCACGTCCCGGGTTCCTCCCCTGGCACGTCCCGGGTTCCTCCCCTGGCATGGCCAGGGTTTCTACTCGGCTCCCTCTAGCCTGTTGTGATGTGAGGAGAGCTAAAGCTGGTTTATTGGGTTCTCTAGCCTCCACATTACATGCATGTAGCTACACTGACCAATCCACAAACTTCACTGTGTCATAACTTTCCAGCCACTGCCTACTGTTAAAGCGACAGCCTTTTAAATATATTCCGGTATTTGGGGTCAACACACACAGGACAGGCTGGGAGCAAGAAGGAGGAAGGTAGGGACAATATGTGGAGAAATGTGTTGGCCACAGTAAGAGGAGACAAGTGAGAGGTAAAACCAGACATGGATTTTCTGCCAGTCATGTATGTGTTAGAATGCCAAGCTGTTTTCATGTACACCAGTGTTTCCCAAACTCGGTCCTGGGGACCCCAAAGGGTGCACGTTTTGGTTTATGTTGATTCAAATGATCAAAGCTTGATGACTAGTTGATTATTTGAATCGGCTGTAGTGTATCGTGAGCAAAAACCAAAACGTGCACCCTTTGGAAAACCCTGATGAACACTAGCCAACGTTATGGAACCACAGAATGTTTACACACTCAGGTCTGCTCTGGTCGGGGAATGAAAGACAATTTCACTGAAGTAGCTAACCGGAAATACTCAGTTGCAAAAAATTAAAACGGGGCGATCTGTGACCATTCAGACAAAAATAAAAAACTATTTCGCAACAAGTAAGCTACAACGTACAATTATGCAAGAGCTGCAGTGAATTACGACACACTTTCATATAAGAACACTGTGTAATAACCTGGCCGCTCCGGGGGACACTGTAATAACCTGGCCGCTCCGGTGAACACTGTGTAATAACCTGGCCGCTCCGGGGGACACTGTGTAATAACCTGGCCGCTCCGGGGGACACTGTGTAATAACCTGGCCGCTCCGGTGAACACTGTAATAACCTGGCCGCTCCGGGGGACACTGTAATAACCTGACCGCTCCGGGGGACACTGTAATAACCTGGCCGCTCCGGGGGACACTGTAATAACCTGGCCCGTCCGGGGAACACTGTGTAATAACCTGGCCGCTCCGGGGGACACTGTGTAATAACCTGGCCGCTCCGGGGGACACTGTGTAATAACCTGGCCGCTCCGGGGGACACTGTGTAATAACCTGGCCGCTCCGGTGAACACTGTAATAACCTGGCCGCTCCGGGGGACACTGTAATAACCTGGCCGCTCCGAGGGACACGGTGTAATCACCTGGCCGCTCCGGGGGACACTGTAATAACCTGGCCGCTCCGGGGGACACTGTAATAACCTGGCCGCTTCGGGTGACACTGTGTAATAACCTGGCCGCTCCGGTGAACACTGTAATAACCTGGCCGCTCCGGTGAACACTGTGTAATAACCTGGCCGCTCCGGGGGACACTGTGTAATAACCTGGCCGCTCCGGGGGACACTGTGTAATAACCTGGCCGCTCCGGTGAACACTGTAATAACCTGGCCGCTCCGGGGGACACTGTAATAACCTGACCGCTCCGGGGGACACTGTAATAACCTGGCCGCTCCGGGGGACACTGTAATAACCTGGCCCGTCCGGGGAACACTGTGTAATAACCTGGCCGCTCCGGGGGACACTGTGTAATAACCTGGCCGCTCCGGGGGACACTGTGTAATAACCTGGCCGCTCCGGGGGACACTGTGTAATAACCTGGCCGCTCCGGTGAACACTGTAATAACCTGGCCGCTCCGGGGGACACTGTAATAACCTGGCCGCTCCGAGGGACACTGTGTAATCACCTGGCCGCTCCGGGGGACACTGTAATAACCTGGCCGCTCCGGGGGACACTGTAATAACCTGGCCGCTCCGGGTGACACTGTGTAATAACCTGGCCGCTCCGGTGAACACTGTAATAACCTGGCCGCTCCGGTGAACACTGTAATAACCTGGCCGCTCCGGGGGACACTGTGTAATAACCTGGCCGCTCCGGGGGACACTGTGTAATAACCTGGCCGCTCCGGGGGACACTGTGTAATAACCTGGCCGCTCCGGGGGACACTGTGTAATAACCTGGCCGCTCCGGGGGACACTGTGTAATAACCTGGCCGCTCCGGGGGACACTGTGTAATAACCTGGCCGCTCCGGGGGACACTGTAATAACCTGGCCGCTCCGGGGGACACTGTGTAATAACATGGCCGCTCCGGGGGACACTGTGTAATAACCTGGCCGCTCCGGGGGACACTGTAATAACCTGGCCGCTCCGGGGGACACTGTAATAACCTGGCCGCTCCGGGGGACACTGTAATAACCTGGCCGCTCCGGGGGACACCGTGTAACAACCTGACCGCTCCGGGGGACACCGTGTAATAACATGGCCGCTCCGGGGGACACTGTAATAACCTGGCCGCTCCGGGGGACACGGTGTAATAACCTGGCCGCTCCGGGGGACACTGTAATAACCTGGCCGCTCTGGGGGACACTGTGTAATAACATGGCCACTGGTGAACACTAATAACCTCAACGTTCTGGTGAACACTAATAACCTCAACGTTCTGGTGAACACTAATAACCTCAACGTTCTGGTGAACACTAATAACCTCAACGTTCTGGTGAACACTAATAACCTCAACGTTCTGGTGAACACTAATAACCTCAACGCTCTGGTGAACACTAATAACCTCAGCGTTCTGGTGAACACTAATAACCTCAACGTTCTGGTGAACACTAATAACCTCAACGTTCTGGTGAACACTAATAACCTCAACGTTCTGGTGAACACTAATAACCTCAACGTTCTGGTGAACACTAATAACCTCAACGTTCTGGTGAACACTAATAACCTCAACGTTCTGGTGAACACTAATAACCTCAACGCTCTGGTGAACACTAATAACCTCAACGTTCTGGTGAACACTAATAACCTCAACGTTCTGGTGAACACTAATAACCTCAACGTTCTGGTGAACACTAATAACCTCAACGTTCTGGTGAACACTAATAACCTCAACGTTCTGGTGAACACTAATAACCTCAACGTTCTGGTGAACACTAATAACCTCAACACTCTGGTGAACACCGTAATAACCTCAACGTTCTGGTGAACACTAATAACCTCAACGTTCTGGTGAACACTAATAACCTCAACGTTCTGGTGAACACCGTAATAACCTGAACACTCCACTTTTAACAAAGCAAATAGTTTATAACAGGCCTTTAAATAATTATGTTCACTGCTAAAACTACTTTGACCGCCAAGATATGGTTAAAACAAATTGTGGACCTCAAGTGCTTTTGAAAGGTGTTTCACGGAATGGAAAAAGGTCAGAACCACTGCCTTATAGGACATGTCATCCGAGTAAAACATAATAATGACCAAATATAGCAAATTAATTACAAGCTCTTTTTTTCTCCCTGTTAGTAGCTAACCTACCACAGACAATACTCCTTATCAAAGAGTAGAGGAGGACGGCTTTAATGTTCTGTGGAAGCCTGTAACATCTATCAGAGATGGAGGCTTGACTGTCCAGCTAGATGATTAGCGTTATGAGTGTGGAAGTGAAGTGAGGCAGTTGATTAGCCAGCAGATGGAGCCAGCTACAACTGGAGAGAGAGAAACATTCCTGTCCTGTGTGTGTGTGTGTGTGTGTGTGTGTGTGTGTGTGTGTGTGTGTGTGTGTGTGTGTGTGTGTGTGTATATACTCAGGTACGCTCTGGATATACTCAAATACAACCTGATAGATGAGAGAGATGACCATGTTAAAATCAATATGGTCTGATAAATGATAGATCCATTTTCGCTAGTTCAGCTAAATTAGCTCCAAAAATGTGATGTTGTAAATGAGACATTTATGATAGGCAAAAAGACAGAAAAAATCGTTTAAAAATAAAATAAAAGAATAATTTTATACATTTTGTGTCTTCTAGGGCAGTACCAGTCAAATGTTTGGACACCTACTCATTGGAAGGGTTTCTTCATTTTACTATTTACAATTATTTATTGTAAATATATATATATTTTTTTCATATAACACTTTTTTGGGGGGGTTACTATATGATTCCCATATGTGTTATTTAATTGTTTTGATGTCTTCACTATTATTCTACAATGTAGAAAATTGTCAACAAATAAATAAATAAAAACCCTTTGAATGAGTAGGTGTGTCCAAACATTTGACTTTTTTTGTGCGTATGGAAAACGTCTGAGACTTTTTTATTTCAGCTCATGAAACCAACACATTACATGTTGCGTTATATATTTTCGTTCAGTGTATATATAAACCCCATACCAGGTGAGGACACCCCATAGAGATACTATATAATGCATATACATACAGTACCAGTCAAAAGTTTGGATACAACTACTGGATCGAAGGGTTTTTCTTAATTTGTAAAAAACATTTTCTACATTGTAGAACAATAGAAAGAAACCCTTCCAATGAGTAGGTTTTGGCCTGATTACACATAGTAGGTCTATAGACTACCTGATTACACATAGGTCTATAGACTACCTGATTACACATAGTAGGTCTATAGACTACCTGATTACACATAGTAGGTCTATAGACTACCTGATTACACATAGTAGGTCTATAGACTACCTGATTACACATAGTAGGTCTATAGACTACCTGATTACACATAGAAGTAGGTCTATAGACTACCTGATTACACATAGTAGGTCTATAGGCTACCTGGTCTGATTACACATAGAAGTGAGTCTATAGGCTACCTGGCCTGATTACACATAGAAGTAGGTCTATAGACTACCTGGCCTGATTACACATTGAAGTAGGTCTATAGGCTACCTGGCCTGATTACACATAGAAGTAGGTCTATAGACTACCTGATTACACATATAAGTAGGTCTATAGACTACCTGGTCTGATTACACATAGAAGTAGACCTATAGACTACCTGGTCTGATTACACATAGAAGTAGGTCTATAGACTACCTGGCCTGATTACACATTGAAGTAGGTCTATAGACTACCTGGCCTGATTACACATAGAAGTAGGTCTATAGACTACCTGGTCTGATTACACATAGAAGTAGGTCTATAGACTACCTGGTCTGATTACACATAGAAGTAGGTCTATAGGCTACCTGGCCTGATTACACATAGAAGTAGGTCTATAGGCTACCTGATTACACATAGAAGTAGGTCTATAGACTACCTGGCCTGATTACACATAGAAGTAGACCTATAGACTACCTGGCCTGATTACACATAGAAGTAGGTCTATAGACTACCTGATTACACATTGAAGTAGGTGTATAGACTACCTGGTCTGATTACACATAGAAGTAGGTCTATAGGCTACCTGGCCTGATTACACATAGAAGTAGGTCTATAGGCTACCTGATTACACATAGAAGTAGGTCTATAGACTATCTGGCCTGATTACACATAGAAGTAGGTCTATAGGCTACCTGGCCTGCGTGAAAATGGAGGCATATAAATGTGTCCATTTTGGGGATCTGATAGTATTTCTGATTGGCTTAACTCACCACCACTAATGAGCAGTGGAGCTTTTCAAAGTCATGTTTTCTTCATCTCAAACAGCAAGCAAACAAAGTCTGTTTTTACATCACATTGAGAATGACAATAATTCCTCAATGTATTAGAAAAATCTTTCCAGCTCTCTCCCCCCCTGTCGATAACCACTCAGCGTGAAAAGGGGGGGAAATGTTGTGCTCGGATCCAGTCGAAACGTCATAAAATAGACCTACTTAATTGCTTCTTATCTATTGCTCAAATAGCCTACAGCTGTGTCTGTCCTGAGCTCAATAGCACAGGAAATGCTGAAGGCCCAGAATATTTTATACAATGTTGTATAAAAGTTTGCTAGTGAGAGCTTTGAGCCAGACCCAAGTTAAGAGAGTTGATACAATGTTTTAAGTTCGTTGCAGACAGGCCATGCGTAGCCAATGTGATTTATAGGATTTAAACATTTTTATCAGGATATTTTAAGGATAATGTTTTTGTTTGTTGGCTTTATTGATTTTCTGTATGTTTATTTTATTACATAAAGTTGCTTTTTAGGTTTGTATTGTTTTCATTTCGATAGAATTATAAATTGAGATACAAAGACATCTTATAAATGAAATTGAACTGTTCCAGGAAAAATGAAAACCATAAACTGGCACGGAGATTGGTAGAAATGGCCAGATAAATGGTCAATCACACACGAGAAAGGTTGCAGACTCCTCGTGTAGCTTATCGTCGGCAACTTCAGGAGAGTAACGGCAGAATCTGAGAACGCCAGCAGGAGCGGGAGGACGACGGTCGGGTCAAGTTTTTCTTCATCTCTGGCCACCTCGAGTCGTGTGTGTCTTAGTTCAGCAAACATTGCGCTTAAAGCATCAGACAAACTCAACGCATTTAAAGTTCATATTAGTAAAACACATTAGGCTGCATCTACATATGGAAAAATATACGTTTGAACATTTTGACCAATCGACTATCGGCTGACCAAGATGCTTTTATTATTGTTGTTGTTGGGGACAGCCCTGGTTTCTTCACCGAATCACAACTGCAGTGAACAGCATTCTGGGAAGTTAAACTGCAGAAAGCCAGAAGGCCGGTCCAGGAAGAGAGACCAGTGACGTAAAGCGGAGTCAGTGATGTAAAGCGGTGTCAGTGACGTAAAGCGGTGTCAGTGACGTAAAGCGGTGTCAGTGACGTAAAGCGGTGTCAGTGACGTAAAGCGGTGTCAGTGACGTAAAGCGGCTTCAGTGACGTAAAGCGGCTTCAGTGACGTAAAGCAGCGTCAGTGACGTAAAGCGGAGTCAGTGACGTAAAGCGGAGTCAGTGACGTAAAGCGGAGTCAGTGACGTAAAGCGGCGTCAGTGACGTAAAGCGGCGTCAGTGACGTAAAGCGTCGTCAGTGACGTAAAGCGTCGTCAGTGACGTAAAGCGGTGTCAGTGACGTAAAGCGGAGTCAGTGACGTAAAGCGGAGTCAGTGACGTAAAGCGGAGTCAGTGACGTAAAGCAGTGTCAGTGACGTAAAGCGGCGTCAGTGACGTAAAACGGTGTCGGTGACGTAAAGCGGCGTCAGTGACGTAAAACGGCGTCAGTGACGTAAAGCGGCGTCAGTGACGTAAAGCGGCTTCAGTGACGTAAAGCGGCTTCAGTGACGTAAAGCAGCGTCAGTGACGTAAAGCGGTGTCAGTGACGTAAAGCGGTGTCAGTGACGTAAAGCGGCTTCAGTGACGTAAAGCAGCGTCAGTGACGTAAAGCGGAGTCAGTGACGTAAAGCGGAGTCAGTGACGTAAAGCGGCGTCAGTGACGTAAAGCGGCGTCAGTGACGTAAAGCGGCGTCAGTGACGTAAAGCGTCGTCAGTGACGTAAAGCGTCGTCAGTGACGTAAAGCGGTGTCAGTGACGTAAAGCGGAGTCAGTGACGTAAAGCGGAGTCAGTGACGTAAAGCGGAGTCAGTGACGTAAAGCAGTGTCAGTGACGTAAAGCAGTGTCAGTGACGTAAAGCGGCGTCAGTGACGTAAAACGGTGTCGGTGACGTAAAGCGGCGTCAGTGACGTAAAACGGCGTCAGTGATGTAAAGCGGCGTCAGTGACGTAAAGCGGCTTCAGTGACGTAAAGCGGCTTCAGTGACGTAAAGCGGCGTCAGTGACGTAAAGCGGAGTCAGTGACGTAAAGCGGAGTCAGTGACGTAAAGCGGAGTCAGTGACGTAAAGCGGCTTCAGTGACGTAAAGCAGCGTCAGTGACGTAAAGCGGAGTCAGTGACGTAAAGCGGAGTCAGTGACGTAAAGGGGAGTCAGTGACGTAAAGCGGAGTCAGTGACGTAAAGCGTCGTCAGTGACGTAAAGCGTCGTCAGTGACGTAAAGCGGTGTCAGTGATGTAAAGCAGCGTCAGTGACGTAAAGCGGTGTCAGTGATGTAAAGCGGTGTCAGTGACGTAAAGTGGAATTCAGTGACGTAAAGCAGTGTCAGTGATGTAAAGCGGTGTCAGTGACGTAAAGCGGTGTCAGTGACGTAAAGCGGTACTTCATTTCCTGGGGTGTATGGGCTCTGGCCCTGCTTGTGACTAACCTCAACGAGGCAACGGTAAACATGTCGTCCAACCACAAATGATGCAGCGCCCCCCTTGGGCCAATTGAGATATTGTTTGTGACTAATATATTTTAATGAATTACCATAGCTCTCGCCTTGTGCCGATCGGTGTCATTTTGTAAAGACCCGGTCTCTATTGCAAGACGTATCATTAACAAAAGCTTTGTCAAAATCGCCCCAATGCGGTCTTGAGAAATCTCGTGTGACTAACATACAGACCCAGAGTCCCCTCCACAATTTCATGGTGGTGGGGGACGACGACGACGACGACAATTAACACCCATCACTACACAGCAGCAGCCACTCCCCCCAGTCCCAATCATATCACCCAATTATCTCATCCCCACTAATGTCCTGTTCACACATCCTGTCTGTCTGGAGATGTATTGCTCAGTTGGCTGAGCTGTTCAGACGGCTGACTGTACTGCAACACACTCCTCCTCCTCCTCCCTCCCCCCACTTCACTCCTCTAATCCTCCCTGCCCACTCCTTCACTCCTTCCTTTCCGTCTCTCTGCCTTCCCTCCCTCCTTCCCCCCCCTCTACATGCCGGCTCCGGTTAAAAGCTCCATTTCAGCTGCCGTCTGGGCTCTCCGCTCTCGTCCTCCCTTCATTCCATCTCTCCTGCCTCTCCAGCCCCGGCTAATAAATCATACACCAATCTGCTCCACCAATCGCTTTGCTCCGCTCTGCTTGGCCCTGCTCCCTCCCCCTCAACTCTTCTCTCTCTCTACTCTTCCTCTGCTCCCCTCCTCCCTCCCTCGCTGCCCCTGCTCCCAATGCTCCAGACCGCTGTTGCCTGGCAACGCAGCAGGGGAGGGAGGAGGGGCCGAGCTGAGTGAGCCAAAGAGAGAGCAAGAGAAAAGAGAAGGAGAGAAGAGAGGGGGAGGATAGGGGAGGCGGAGGCAGGGTGGGAAGCAGACTAGCTACCAAATCACCAGCCGGCTGTGTGTGCTGAAACAACAGGGTTCTCTCTCTGTCAGAGTGTTCCAAGAGAGAGGCTGGCGCTTTCACCCAGTCTCCCCCCCTCTGCTGCATTTAACAGTACTCTATTGTGTGGCATTAGAGGAGAGGAGCAATAGAAAGGGAGGAGGAGAGGGAGAGCAAACAGCTAAAAAGGTCATTGTGATGTGTTAGTACTTCCTGCTTCAGAGCTGATTGTTATGAAGCTATGAAACGGGTGAAGATCATGCTGGTTATACACACACACACACACACACACACACACACACAGAGGACACACACACACACACACACACACAGAGGACACACTAACACACACAGAGGACACACACACAGAGGACACACACACACACACACACACACACACACACACACACACACACACACACAGGACACACACAGACAGAGGACACACAGACAGAGGACACACAGACAGAGGACACACACACACAGAGGATACACACACAGAGGATACACACACACAGAGGATACACACACACACAGAGGATACACACACAGAGGATACACACAATGGTAACACAAGACACCCCACATACTCTCTTTGGTGACCCGACACCCCACATCCTCTCCATGGTGACAAGACACCCCATATCCTCTCCATGGTGACAAGACACCCCACATCCTCTCCATGGTGACACAAGACACCCCACATCATCTCCATGGTGACACAAGACACCCCACATCCACTCCATGGTGACAAGACACCCCACATCGTCTCAATGGTGACAAGACACCCCACATCGTCTCAATGGTGACAAGACACCCCACATCGTCTCCATGGTGACAAGACACCCCGCATTGTCTCCATGGTGACAAGACACCCCACATCCTCTCCATGGTGACACAAGACACCCCACATCCTCTCCATGGTGACAAGACACCCCACATCCTCTCCATGGTGACAAGACACCCCACATCCTCTCCATGGTGACAAGACACCCCACATCCTCTCCATGGTGACAAGACACCCCACATCCTCTCCATGGTGACACAAGACACCCCACATCATCTCCATGGTGACACAAGACACCCCACATCCACTCCATGGTGACAAGACACCCCACATCCTCTCCATGGTGACACAAGACACCCCACATCATCTCCATGGTGACAAGACACCCCACATCGTCTCCATGGTGACAAGACACCCCACATCGTCTCCATGGTGCCAAGACACCCCACATCGTCTCCATGGTGACAAGACACCCCACATCGTCTCCATGGTGACAAGACACCCCACATCGTCTTTGTAGATTGCTTACATGTTGAAACAAGAACCTCAGCTATGCTACAAACATTTGAATAAAAATATTTCTCAACATAAGTTTCACCGTAGAGAGAAACAAGATATTCCAACAGAACATTAGGATTGTTCAGTATACTTGCAGACACTACTAGTTCAGTTAATAGCGCATTTCTTACTTCTTCTTATAGAAGCCAGTCAGGCATTCCTTCCTGACAACAGTTACATGTCAGGAAGGAATGTCAGTTCCTGACAACAGTTACTACTGATCAAAAATCAGTTACTACCGATCAAAAATCAGTTACCACCGATCAAAAATCAGTTACTACTGATCAAAAATCAGTTACTACAGATCAAAAATCAGTTACTACTGATCAAAAATCAGTTACTACCGATCAAAAATCAGTCACTACCGATCAAAAATCAGTTACCACCGATCAAAAATCAGTCACTACCGATCAAAAATCAGTTACTACCGATCAAAAATCAGTTACTACCGATCAAAAATCAGTTACTACCGATCAAAAATCAGTTACTACTGATCAAAAATCAGTTACCACCGATCAAAAATCAGTTACCACTGATCAAAAATCAGTTACTACCGATCAAAAATCAGGTACCACCGATCAAAAATCTGTTACTACCGACCAAAAATCAGTTACTACCGATCAAAAATCAGTTACTACTGACCAAAAATCAGCTACTACCGATCAAAAATCAGTTACTACCGATCAAAAATCAGTTACTACCGATCAAAAATCAGTTACTACCGATCAAAAATCAGTTACTACCGATCAAAAATCAGTTACTACCGATCAAAAATCAGTTACTACTGATCAAAAAGTCAGTTACTACTGATCAAAAAGTCAGTTACTACTGATCAAAAATCAGTTACTACCGATCAAAAATCAGTTACTACTGATCAAAAATCAGTTACTACTGATCAAAAATCAGTTACTACTGCTCAAAAATCAGTTACTACCGATCAAAAATCAGTTACTACCGATCAAAAATCAGTTACTACCGATCAAAAATATAACAAATCAACGTAAATGCAAGATAAAACTACTTCAAAGATTTTACTGAGTTACAGTTCACAAGGAAATCAGTCAATTTAAATATTCATTAAGCCCTAATTTATGGATTTCCCATGACTGGGAATACAGATATGTGTCTGTTGGTCACAGATAGCAAAGCAAAAAGAAGTAGGGGCGTGGATCAGAAAACCAGTCAGTATCTGGTGTGACCCCAATTTGCCTCACGCAGCGCGACACATTTCCTTCACATAGAGTTGATCAGATTGTGGCCTGTGGAATCTTGTCCCTCTCCTCATCAATGGCTGTGTGAAATTGCTGGATATTGGCGGGAACTGGAACACGCTGAAGTACACGTCGATACATGTCTGGTGAAGGTGCAGGCCATGGAAGAACATTTTCAGCTTCCAGGAATTGTGTACAGATCCTTACGACATGGGGCCATACATTATCATGTTGATAAGCGAGGTGATGGCGGTGGATGAATGGCACGACAATGGGCGTCAGGACCTCGTCACGGTATCTCTGTGTATTCAAATTGCCGTCGATAAAATGCAATTGTGTTCGTTGTCTGTAGCCTCTACCTGCCCACAACATCACCCGACAGCCACCATGGGGCACTCTGTTCACAACGTTGTTGTCAGCAAACTACTCGCCCCACACAATGACATACACTTTAGTGGTGCACGG
>NC_034197.2:41124460-41176960 GCF_002021735.2 Oncorhynchus kisutch | reverse complement strand
CTCTGTCGCAGCCGGCCGCGACCGGGAGGTCCATGGCGACGCACTATTGGCCTAGCATCGTCCGGGTTAGGCAGGGTTTGGCCGGTAGGGATAACCTACTGGCCGTGCACAGTGCACGCTAACCAAGGTCGCCAGGTGCACTGTGTTTCCTCTGACACATTGGTGCGGCTGGCTTCCGGGTTGGATGCACGCTGTGTTAAGAAGCAGTGCGGCTTGTTTGGGTTGTGTTTCGGAGGACGCATGGCTTTCGACCATCGTCTCTCCCGAGCCCGTACGGGAGTTGTAGCGATGAGACAAGATAGTAATTACTAACAATTGGATAGCACAAAATTCTCCCCAATTTTGTTAGTAATTTCTCCTCAATTATATATTTAAAAAAATGGAATTAGCACATTTACATAAATATTCAGACCCTTTGTTGAAGGATTACAGTCTCCAGTCTTCTTGGGTATGACGCTATAAACTTGGCACACCTGTATTTGTATGTGACCATTTCAGATTAGTGTATAAAACTATTTCAGATTATGAGAGAGGTTTATTTTTTATTTTACCTTTATTTAACTAGGCAAGTTTATTTTTTATTTCACCTTTATTTAACCAGGTAGGCTAGTTGAGAACACCTTTATTTAACCAGGTAGGCTAGTTGAGAACACCTTTATTTAACCAGGTAGGCTAGTTGAGAACACCTTTATTTAACCAGGTAGGCTAGTTGAGAACACCTTTATTTAACCAGGTAGGCTAGTTGAGAACACCTTTATTTAACCAGGTAGGCTAGTTGAGAACACCTTTATTTAACCAGGTAGGCTAGTTGAGAACACCTTTATTTAACCAGGTAGGCTAGTTGAGAACACCTTTATTTAACCAGGTAGGCTAGTTGAGAACACCTTTATTTAACCAGGTAGGCTAGTTGAGAACACCTTTATTTAACCAGGTAGGCTAGTTGAGAACACCTTTATTTAACCAGGTAGGCTAGTTGAGAACACCTTTATTTAACCAGGTAGGCTAGTTGAGAACACCTTTATTTAACCAGGTAGGCTAGTTGAGAACACCTTTATTTAACCAGGTAGGCTAGTTGAGAACACCTTTATTTAACCAGGTAGGCCAGTTGAGAACACCTTTATTTAACCAGGTAGGCCAGTTGAGAACACCTTTATTTAACCAGGTAGGCTAGTTGAGAACACCTTTATTTAACCTGGTAGGCCAGTTGAGAACACCTTTATTTAACCAGGTAGGCTAGTTGAGAACACCTTTATTTAACCAGGTAGGCCAGTTGAGAACACCTTTATTTAACCAGGTAGGCTAGTTGAGAACACCTTTATTTAACCAGGTAGGCTAGTTGAGAACACCTTTATTTAACCAGGTAGGCTAGTTGAGAACACCTTTATTTAACCAGGTAGGCCAGTTGAGAACACCTTTATTTAACCAGGTAGGCCAGTTGAGAACACCTTTATTTAACCAGGTAGGCTAGTTGAGAACACCTTTATTTAACCAGGTAGGCTAGTTGAGAACACCTTTATTTAACCTGGTAGGCCAGTTGAGAACACCTTTATTTAACCAGGTAGGCTAGTTGAGAACACCTTTATTTAACCAGGTAGGCTAGTTGAGAACACCTTTATTTAACCAGGTAGGCTAGTTGAGAACACCTTTATTTAACCAGGTAGGCTAGTTGAGAACACCTTTATTTAACCAGGTAGGCTAGTTGAGAACACCTTTATTTAACCAGGTAGGCTAGTTGAGAACACCTTTATTTAACCAGGTAGGCTAGTTGAGAACAAGTTCTCATTTGCAACTGCGACCTGGCCAAGATAAAGCATAGCAGTGTGAACATACAACAAAGAGTTACACATGGAGTAAACAATTAACAAGTCAATAACACAGTAGAAAACAAAGGGGGGGTCTATATACAATGTGTGCAAAAGGCATGAGGAGGTAGGCAAATAATTACAATTTTGCAGATTAACACTGGAGTGATAAAAGATCAGATGGTCATGTACAGGTAGAGATATTGGTGTGCAGAAGAGCAGAAAAGTAAATAAATAAAAACAGTATGGGGATGAGGTAGGTGAAAAGGGTGGGCTATTTACCAATAGACTATGTACAGCTGCAGCGATCGGTTAGCCGCTCAGATAGCTGATGTTTGAAGTTGGTGAGGGAGATAAAAGTCTCCAACTTCAGCGATTTTTGCAATTCGTTCCAGTCACAGGCAGCAGAGTACTGGAACGAAAGGCGGCCAAATGAGGTGTTGGCTTTAGGGATGATCAGTGAGATACACCTGCTGGAGCGCGTGCTACGGATGGGTGTTGCCATCGTGACAAGTCAGTTAAGAACAAATTCTTATTTTCAATGACGGCCTAGGAACAGTGGGTTAACTGCCTGTTCAGGGGCAGAACGACAGATTTGTACCTTGTCAGCTCGGGGATTTGAACTGGTTACTAGTCCAACGCTCTAACCACTAGGCTACCCTGCCGCCTCTACACTCTAACCACTAGGCTACCCTGCCGCCTCTACACTCTAACCACTAGGCTACCCTGCCCCCTCTACACTCTAACCACTAGGCTACCCTGCCGCCTCTACACTCTAACCACTAGGCTACCAGTGACCCTGCAGACAGGCTGATCCTGTCATCTAGACAGCCCCCACTGTCACTTGTATGCCCACTTCAAAAGGAAGAAGGGAGGAAGAGAGCAGGAATAAATAATGAGGCTGGTCCTGGAGGGTGAGTGGAGTACATAAAACGAGGGAGCAGCGAAGTCAATGGGGCCGATGTCTGAGCGTGTGTCTGCGTCAAGGTCGGGCTACATTTACACCTGTCTCTCAAGGCTGTGTGTGGGGCTGCGAAAGACCAGATGGAAATCACATCACTGGGAGTGAAGGAGGGAGGAAGGGAGGGACAGAGTGCTGGGAAGGAATGAAGGAGTGAACAGGCCAGTGTCCTTGGAAGATTAAGTACGGACTGGGTGGCTAGGTGACTGGCTGGGCTATGGACACCATGGGGAGGGCCCACAACCTTACAACAGACGACCTCCTGCCTGCCTACCTCAGGCAGTAGGAAAACATATCTGGCTACTCTCTGCAGAGGGTGGCTATGCAATAAGAGGCCTGCGAATGGCCTGTGAGAGAACTGCGAGCTCGCCTCGGTGACGTGACACCACACACTGATCATCTCAGCATGGCCGTGTAAGGTCGCGAGCCTGCCTTTAGCTAGCATGTGTACACCGCATTCGGGAAGTATTCAGACCCCCTGACTTGTTCCACATTTTGATACATTACAGCCTTGTTCTAAAATGGTTTACATGACTATTTTTGCTCATCAATACCCCACAATGACAAAGCGTAAACACGTTTTTAGAAATGTTAACAGAATTTATTTTTAAAAAAATGTAATAAAAATAGAAATACCATATTTATATAAGTATTCAGACCCTTTGCTATGAGACTCGAAATTGAGCTCAGGCGCATCCTGTTTCCATTGATCATCCTTGAGAAGTTAATTCAACTTGATTGAACTCCACCTGTGGTAAATTCAATTGATTGTACATGATTTGGAAAGGCACACACCGGTTTATATAAGGTCCAAGGTTGACAGTGCATGTCAGAGCAAAAACCAAGCCATGAGGTCGAAGGAATTGTCCGTAGAGATCCGAGACAGGATTGTGTGGAGGCACAGATCTGGGGAAGGGTACCAAAACATTTCTACAGCATTTATGGTCCCCAAGTACATAGTGGCCTCCATCAATCTTAAATGGAACCACCGACATGCTTTCTAGAGCTGGCCGCCGGCCCAAACTGAGCAAATCGGGGTGACGGGCCTTGGTCAGGGAGGTGACCAAGAACCCGATGTTCACTCTGGCAGAGCTCCACTGAGCGGATGGGAGAACCTTCCAGAAGGACAACCATCTCCGCAGCACTCCACTAATCAGGCCTTTATGGTAGAGTGGTCAGACGGAAACCATTCCTAAGTAAAAGGCACAATAGCCCACTTGGAGTTTGCCCAAAGGCACCTAAAGGACTCTCAGACAATGAGAAACAAGATTCTCTGGTCTAATGACCAGAATGCCAAGATTCACGTCCGGAGGATACTTGGCACTATCCCTACAGTGGATCTTGATGGTGGCAGCATCATGCTGTGGGGATGTTTTTCAGTGGCAGGGACTGGGAGACTAGTCAGGATCGAGGGAAAGATGAACGGAGCAAAGTACAGAGAGATCCTTGATGTAAACCTGCTCCAGAGCGCTCAGGAACTCAGACTGGGCCGAAGGTTCACCTTCCATCAGGTCTACGACCCTAAGCACACAGCCAAGACAATGCAGGAGTGGGCTTCGGGACAAGTCTCTGAATGTCCTTGAGTGGCCCAGCCAGAGCCTGGACTTGAACCCGATCTAACATCTCCGGAGAGACCTGAAAATAGCTGTGCAGTGACGCTCCCCATCCAACCTGATAGAGCTTGAGAGGATCTGCAGAGAAGAATGGAAGAAACTCCCCAAATACAGGTGTGCCAAGCTTGTAGAGTCATATCCAAGAAGACTTGAGGCTGTAATCACTGCCAAAGGTGCTTCAACAAAGTACTGAGTAAAGGGTCTGAATACTAATGTAAATGTAATATGTTTTTTTATTTTTATCTTCATACATTATACGTTTTCACATTATGTTGTATTGTGATGTCATTATGGGTTATTGTGATGTCATTATGGGTTATTGTGATGTCATTATGGGTTATTGTGATGTCATTATGGGGTATTGTGTGTAGATTGATAATGGGGAAAAAACTATTTAATCCATTTTAGAATAAGGCTGTAACTTAACAAAATGTGGATAAAGTCAAGAGGTCTGAATACTTTCCAAATGCACTGTAAATCATACAGAGAATTCATAGCTGGTCTATTGCTACTAAAGAACGAGTGACATAATCTGTTACCATTACCTGCCTGGAATGACATAAATGTCATGTACAGGAGCACGAGACAAAACTAGAAGTTGTAATAATAGTACAAGACTAGGTTTTACCGTGGAAGAACTTGACTGACTTGCACAGAGCCCTGACCTCAACCTCAGGACATACACGTTCCAATATGTTTTACTAGTCCAGGACATACACAAACCAATATGTTTTACCACAGTACCAGTCGAAAGTTTAGACACGCCTACTCATTCGAAGGGTTTTTCTTTATTTTTACTCATTTCTACATTGTAGAATAATAGTGAAGACATCAAAACTATGAAAAAACACATATGGAATCATATAGCAGCCAAAAAAAGTGTTAAATCAAAATAGATTTGATATTTGAGATGCTTCAATGTTGCCAATCAAAGCCTTGATGACAGCTTTGCACACTCTTGTCACTCTCAACCTGTTTCATGAGGTAGTCACCTGGAATGCATTTCAATTAACAGGCGTGCCTTGTTAAAAGTTGATTTGTGGAATTTCTTTCCTTCTTAATGCGTTTGAGCCAGTCAGTTGTGTTGTGACAAGGTAGAGGTGGTATACAGAAGATAGCCCTATTTGGTAAAAAACCACGTCCATTTTATGGCAAGAACAGCTCAAATAACCAAAGAGAAATGACAGTCCATCATTAATTTAAGTGTCTTCAAGTGCAATCGCAAAAATCATCAAGTGCCATGATGAAACTGTCTCTCATGAGGGCCACCACAGGAAAGGATCCCCCAGAGTCTCCTCTGCTGTAGAGGATGAGTTCATTAGAGTTACCAGCCTCAGAAATTGTAGCCCAAATAAATGCTTCAGAGTTCAAGTAACAAACACAACTGTGTGAATCAGGCCTTCGTGTTTGAATTGTTGCTAAGAAACCACTACTAAAGGCCACCAATAATAAGAAGAGACTTGCATGGGCCAAGAGAAACGAGCAATAGACATTAGACCGGTGAAAATCTGTCCTTTTTGAGATTTGTGGTTCTAAAATCTGTGTCTTTGTGAGACGCAGAGTAGGTGAAAGGATGATCTTGGCATGTGTGGTCCCCACTGTGAAGCATGGAGGTGGTGGTGTGATGGTGTTTTGCTGGTGAGACTGTCTGTGATTTATTTAGAATTCAAGGAATACCAGCATGGCTACCACAGCATTCTGCAGTGATACGCCATCCCATCTGGTTTGCGCTTAGTGGGACTATCATTTATCCCCCCCCCCCCCAGGCTGTGTACGGGCTATTTGACCAAGAAGGAGAGTGATGGTGCTGCATCAGATGACCTGGCCTCAATTGAATTGAGATGGTTTGGGATGAGTTGGACCGCAGAGTGAAGGAAAAGCAGCCAACAAGTGCTCAGCATATGTGGGAACTTCTTCAAGACTGTTGGAAAAGCATTTCTCATGAAGCTGGTTAAGAGAATGCCAAGTGTGCAAAGTTGGCTACTTTGAAGAATCTAAAACATATTTTGATTTGTTTAACATTTTGTTGGTTACTACATTATTCCATATTTCTCATTTCATAGTGTTGATGTCTTCACTATTATTCTACAATGTAGAAAATAGTAAAAATAAAGAAAAACCTTCGAATGAATAGGTGTGTCCAAACTTGTCACTGGTACTGTAGCCCAGGTCAGGAACTACACAAACCAATATGTTTTACTAGTCCAGGTCAGGAACTACACAAACCAATATGTTTTACTAGTCCAGGTCAGGAACTACACAAACCAATATGTTTTACTAGTCCAGGTCAGGAACTACACAAACCAATATGTTTTACTAGTCCAGGTCAGGAACTACCAAAGACAGACGATTTTAACACACTACACGCTTCAGCATTCGGTGATCTTAGGCTTGTGTGAGGCTGCTCGGCCATGGAAACACATTTCATGAAGCAAATCACAACATCGTCTACCCTCAGTTGCAACACTCACTACCGAGTTCCAAACTGCCTCTGGAAGCAACGTCAGCACAAGAACTGTCCGTCGGGAGTTACATGAAATGGGTTTCCATGGCGGCCGAGCAGCCGCATACAAGCCTAAGATCACCATGCGCAATGCCAAGCGTTGGCCGGAGTGGTGTAAAGCTCACCGCCATTGGACTCTTATCTAAAGTGAGGAATCACACTTCACCACCTGGCAAGCCGAAGGGACTAATCTATGTTTGGCAGATGCCAGGTGAACGCTACCTGCCCCAATGCATTGTGCCAACTGTAAAGTTTGGTGGAGGAGGAATAATGGTCTAGGACTGTTTTTCATGGTTCGGGCCCCTTAGTTCCAGTGAAGGGTAATATTAACACTACAGCATAAAGACATTCTAGGCGATTCTGTGCTTCCAACATTGTGGCAATCGTTTGGGGAAGGCCCTTTCCTGTTTCAGCATAACAATGCCTCTGTGCACAAAGAGAGGTCCATACAGAAATGGTTTGTCGAGATCGCTGTGGAAGAACTTGACTGGCCTGCACATAGCTCTGACTAACTCCATCAAACACCTTTGGGATGAATTGAAATGCCGACTGTGAGCCAGGCCTAATCACCCCCAACATCAGTACCCAACCTCACTAATGCTCTTGTGGCTGAATGGAAGCAAGTCCCCACGGCAATGTTCCAACATCTAGTGAAAAGTCTTCCCAGAAGAGTGGAGGCTGTTATAGCAGCAAAAGGGGGGGGGGGCAACTCCATATTAATGCCTGTGATTTTGGAATGAGGTGTTGGACGAGCAGGTGTCCACATACCTTTGGCCATGTAGTGTATTCTAATACCAGAACCCAGCTGCATTGAGATTGGAATCTAAATGGAGGACAACGATACAGGCTCTCAATCTTTTCCTTCTTCCTTACACACACACACACACACACACACACACACACACTTCTTCCAATATGTTTTTTTCCTGCAGTCGATATACAGGATGCAGCTGCTCTCAATACTAATATTTTATGTGGCCCAAACCAGCAGCTATACAGCAGAACCTTTGTCTCAACAGCTCCCTCTAAAGACAACCACAGGAACCCATAATAACAAGCCAATGGATCATTGGAACAATATGACTTATATAAGTGTTGTGTGGACATTGTGCTAGGCAAGCTCAATCAAGTTCAGCTTGAGAGAAAAAAAAAAAAAATTTTTTTTTTAACCCAGCTCTGATTCCAAAACGTCCTATCTGGAGGTTAAAGGTTATCAAATAATAATAATAATAATAATGAGTGTCTTACCACTTCGTCCTCTGACCAGCATTTCTCTATGAGTTTGGGAACGGGCTTCTTCACCAGGCGCTGTAGGGCCTTGCCTGCATCGTAACAGCTCTCGTGGAGCTGAGGAGGAAACACGGCATTTCAACATTCACAATATTAGCTTTTTTTAAATTTTATCTACGGACCAAAAAAATGAATAACAGAAAGGTGACTGTATAAATTACAGTTAGAGACAGAAGTTAAACGTTGCATTATTTATGCAATTTTCTTGATTCATTTACATTAAAGCCCACATACCAACTGCTTTCATCGACACACACACACACACACACAGACACACACACACACAACATGTCACAACATTATCCAGACACACACCAACATGTCACATCAACATTATACAGAGGGGAGACACACACCAACGTGTCACATCAACATTATCCAGACACACACCAACATGTCACATCAACATTATCCATACACACACCAACGTGTCACATCAACATTATCCAGACACACACCAACATGTCACATCAACATTATCCAGGGGGGAGACACACACGATCATGTCACATCAACATTATCCATACACACACCAACATGTCACATCAACATTATCCAGGGGGGAGCAACACACCAACATGTCACATCAACATTATCCATACACACATCAACATTATCCAGACACACACCAACATGTCACATCAACATTATCCAGACACACATCAACATGTCACATCAACATTATCCAGAGGGGAGACACACACCAACATGTCACATCAACATTATCCAGACACACATCAACATGTCACATCAACATTATCCAGAGGGGAGACACGCACCAACATGTCACATCAACATTATCCAGACACACACCAACATGTCACATCAACATTATCCAGACACACACCAACATGTCACATCAACATTATCCAGACACACACCAACATGTCACATCAACATTATCCAGACACACACCAACATGTCACATCAACATTATCCAGGGGGGAGACACACACGAACATGTCACAAAAACATTATCCATACACACACCAACATGTCACATCAACATTATCCAGGGGGGAGCAACACACCAACATGTCACATCAACATTATCCATACACACATCAACATTATCCAGACACACACCAACATGTCACATCAACATTATCCAGACACACACCAACATGTCACATCAACATTATCCAGACACACATCAACATGTCACATCAACATTATCCAGAGGGGAGACACACACCAACATGTCACATCAACATTATCCAGACACACACCAACATGTCACATCAACATTATCCAGACACACACCAACATGTCACATCAACATTATCCAGACACACACCAACATGTCACAATCAACATTATCCAGGGGGGAGACACACACGAACATGTCACATCAACATTATCCAGACACACACCAACATGTCACATCAACATTATCCATACACACACCAACGTGTCACATCAACATTATCCAGACACACACCAACATGTCACATCAACATTATCCAGGGGGGAGACACACACGATCATGTCACATCAACATTATCCATACACACACCAACATGTCACATCAACATTATCCATACACACACCAACATGTCACATCAACATTATCCAGAGGGGAGACACACACCAACATGTCACATCAACATTATCCAGACACACATCAACATGTCACATCAACATTATCCAGAGGGGAGACACGCACCAACATGTCACATCAACATTATCCAGACACACACCAACATGTCACATCAACATTATCCAGACACACACCAACATGTCACATCAACATTATCCAGACACACATCAACATGTCACATCAACATTATCCAGAGGGGAGACACGCACCAACATGTCACATCAACATTATCCAGACACACACCAACATGTCACATCAACATTATCCAGACACACACCAACATGTCACATCAACATTATCCAGACACACACCAACATGTCACATCAACATTATCCAGACACACACCAACATGTCACATCAACATTATCCAGGGGGGAGACACACACGAACATGTCACAAAAACATTATCCATACACACACCAACATGTCACATCAACATTATCCAGGGGGGAGCAACACACCAACATGTCACATCAACATTATCCATACACACATCAACATTATCCAGACACACACCAACATGTCACATCAACATTATCCAGACACACACCAACATGTCACATCAACATTATCCAGACACACATCAACATGTCACATCAACATTATCCAGAGGGGAGACACACACCAACATGTCACATCAACATTATCCAGACACACACCAACATGTCACATCAACATTATCCAGACACACACCAACATGTCACATCAACATTATCCAGACACACACCAACATGTCACATCAACATTATCCAGGGGGGAGACACACACGAACATGTCACATCAACATTATCCATACACACACCAACATGTCACATCAACATTATCCAGGGGGGAGCAACACACCAACATGTCACATCAACATTATCCATACACACATCAACATTATCCAGACACACACCAACATGTCACATCAACATTATCCAGACACACACCAACATGTCACATCAACATTATCCAGACACACATCAACATGTCACATCAACATTATCCAGAGGGGAGACACACACCAACATGTCACATCAACATTATCCAGACACACACCAACATGTCACATCAACATTATCCAGACACACACCAACATGTCACATCAACATTATCCAGACACACACCAACGTGTCACATCAACATTATCCATACACACACCAACATGTCACATCAACATTATCCAGACACACACCAACGTGTCACATCAACATTATCCATACACACACCAACATGTCACATCAACATTATCCATACACACACCAACATGTCACATCAACATTATCCATACACACACCAACATGTCACAACATTATCCAGAGAGACTTAAGTCACTGCATCAAATCAAATCAAATTTATTTATATAGCCCTTCGTACATCAGCTGATGTCTCAAAGTGCTGTACAGAAACCCAGCCTAAAACCCCAAACAGCAAGCAATGCAGGTGTAGAAGCACGGTGGCTAGGAAAAACTCCCTAGAAAGGCCAAAACCTAGGAAGAAACCAGGCTATGAGGGGTGGCCAGTCCTCTTCTGGCTGTGCCTGGTGGAGATTATATCAGAACATAGCCAAGATGTTGAAATGTTCATAGATGACCAGCAGGGTCAAATAATAATAATCACAGTGGTTGTCGAAGTCACCACCTCAGGAGTAAATGTCAGTCGACCATTAAGAGTATCTCTACCGCTCCTGATGTCTCTAGAGAGTTGAAAACAGCAGGTCTGGGACAGGTAGCACGTCCGGTGAACAGGTCAGGGTTCCGTAGCCGCAGGCAGAACAGTTGAAACTGGAGCAGCAGCACGACCAGGTGGACTGACATCAGTACCCTTACTTTAGACAAACAAAGGACTCCCCCCCCAGTCACTGTATGTAAAGTAGAGGTACTGATGCTGTGACTAAGTCGCTCTGGATAAGAGTGTCTGCTAAATGACCAATAGTGTTCAACATGGCAGTGTGGGTTTGTAAAAGTCAGTTACCGTGTTGAGTGCGTTGAGTGTGGTGTCGTCTCGCGAGGCTGCCAGGCAACCGTCCTCCGTAGAACCTCCGTCACACATCCCAGCGAAGGCCGCCATGCTCCTGGAGAACACACATTACCAGATGGAGAAATGTCTATCAGACACCTAACAAACTACAACGCAAGTCACAGAGAGAGAGAGAGAGAAAAACCCGACAACTGCATGTCCAACCTTAAGTCAGCAAAGATCAATCATCTTTTTTAACATTGTTATATATACCTTCCAATGCATCTAGGACTCTTTCACCCCGTTTCACACTGGTGTCTGGTATGTAGGCCAGCTCAGTACAGATTACATAGGCTTGGCAGTGGGAAGTGGGTAATAGAGCCCCGCAGAGGAGGTATCATAATACCCATAAAACCTAGCGGTTACAAGCAAATGTATTGATAAAAAGTCAACCTTGTCCTAGAGAGATTTACATGGTGATCAAAATGTCACGCCAGGGTAAACCTACACGAAACACAGACCTTATTTTAAGTGATTCTAAAATCCTCCATGGTGGAAAAAACTAACTGGGACCATTTCCCTGTTTGACCGCTAGGTTTTATGGGTATTATAATTCATACTGTGCTACTCTATTGGACTATTCCCTTCTGACATGGAGCAGGGTCATGTCTCCTGAGCTCACCTAGCAGCTCTGAGGCAAGTTGACAGTAGGAAAAGGGTATAGAATTATCATCTCGCCAGACAATATAGGGTCAAGGGTCATAGAGAATTATCTCTCCAGACAGTAGGGTCAAAGGTCATGAGTCAGGTTTCACCTTGCAGCCCTGAGGTACATGAGCAGGTCACAGTCGTTGACCCCTGGCATCCACACTAGCTCCTCATTCTCTGTTACAGCCTGAGTCAGGACCCCCGGGGCCTCGGAGGGGAAGGGCTGCAACTCAGGAAGCTTGGCCTAATTAGGGAGGAGGATGAGGGGGAGGGGGGGGGGGGGTGTCAATCACACTACAAATAGCACCATAAGACTAGCCTGTGAAATATCAGCTTTCAAATGCTTTTCATCACCATCTAACAAGAGTGACTGTGTGAACAACATGCTGCAAAGCACTATGGTTAAAATATCTCTAAAAGGAGACTGTTGGGAAATGTTTACAAATCAAGTCAACCAACTATGAATTCATCTATTTCACTTTATATTGTAATAAATTACAGGTCATATTTTTCATAGAAATCTATAAAACACTGAACAGCTAATTTAATAACGCATGTAAAAAATAGTTACTTGGTGACTGGGCCCCACTCTGATCTCCCCCTGTGTGCTGTTTAGTCGCCTGGTAGAGAGAAAATAAGTTGTTAGATCACAACAAAGAAGATATGTACTACAGATGTTACAGGACTAGCTCAGTGCAATGACTAGTTCCTGTCCCCCTTGAGGGAATCATTGTCTGGCAAAGAGCAAAAGCGTGCAGATTACTGAAGGTCCGGCAGAACCAAGGTGAGACATCTTGTCTTTATTACAGAACAGGTAACCAATTATGTCAATACCTCGGCAAACAAATAGTTTGTTTGTTTGATGGAAAAACCTCCCGTTTGTGGGGATGATTTTAGTTGGCAAAATTTAAAAAAAGGTGAGTTGCAGATTTTTGTTGCAATGTGTAATTTCAAGATATCGAAACATTTTTTTTCTATGGAAGAGACGCACGCTTCTTGTGCACAAAGAGAATGGGTGTTCTCTAGGATATTGGATTTGTTTTTCTCCTGAAGCTGGTATTGTAGAGATGCATTCAGCAACAAAACAGCAATCCCACCTAAAGGAGGTGGAGAAGAGGGGAGAGGGGGTGGGGGTTTGATACAGACGATTCCAGAGACACAAAATGGCTGCCGGTGGCTTACACAAACCTACAAAAACGTTGGTAACCGTGGCAACAACCGCCTAGCAATGTAATAATAATAACAACAACAGTGTTCCTCCTAGCCATATCCCTCCAGCTGCAGCGGATTAGAGAAAATGACAAGATGTTCCCTTTTCAAAAGGCCTCCTTTTTTCCCCCACTTCCGTTGCCTAGGCAACGGCACATAGATTTTCATATAGTATAGTCTCTAGCTCAGATGGCTGCTGCAGGGGTAGGGGAAGCCCAGAAACTGTCAAAGTAGTGATATTTGAAGCAGAAGCGTTCCCTCTTTCCATCACTGGAGCTGACTGGGGTTTAGTGCTGACTGGAGCTGGCTGGGGTTTAGCGCTGGCTGGACCGGGGTGAAACCTGAGTCTGTTAGGTCCCTGTGGTAGTGTTAATGTCCTCCAACCACAACCCTGGGCCCTCACTGGTGCTGGCTGGGGTTTAGCGCTGGCTGGACCGGGGTGAAACCTGAGTCTGTTAGGTCCCTGTGGTAGTGTTAATGTCCTCCAACCACAACCCTGGGCCCTCACTGGAGCTGGCTGGGGTTTAGCGCTGGCTGGACCGGGGCCCTCACTGTGACGGGTACACACATTTTGCTTTTTCCACCAATCCTCACTCCCCTTTCACACCCTTCCAGCAAGCCTTTGTCCCCCCCCCCCCCCCCCCCCCCCCCCTTCGCTCCTCTCCACCATCCCTCATCCAATCCACTCTCTCTCCGACAGAGAGCAGACAGTTGTCAGGGAGGAGGGGGGGTAATATTCCATAGTGTAATAAAATATGACAGACGCAGCACGCTACACTGGACCTGCTGACGAGGAGGAGGAGAACAGGCATCAGAGCAACATGCTCAAGTAGAGCAGAGGTGGCCAACTCCCCCCCCCAATACTAGCTCTTCATAGAGCTTCAGAGGTGGCCAACCCCCCCCCCCAATACTAGCTCTTCATAGAGCTTCAGAGGTGGCCAACTCGAGGTGGCCAACTCCCCCCCCCCAATACTAGCTCTTCATAGAGCTTCAGAGGTGGCCAACTCCCCCCCCCCCAATACTAGCTCTTCATAGAGCTTCAGAGGTGGCCAACCCCCCCCCCCCCCCCAATACTAGCTCTTCATAGAGCTTCAGAGGTGGCCAACTCCCCCCCCCCCAATACTAGCTCTTCATAGAGCTTCAGGACTAACGTGGTCCTGGAGAGCTGCAGTGTATAGTGTGCTGTGCATGATTTCCTTCCAGCCCAGGACTAACGTGGTCCTGGAGAGCTGCAGTGTATAGTGTGCTGTGCATGATTTCCTTCCAGCCCAGGACTAACATGGTCCTGGAGAGCTGCAGTGTATAGTGTGCTGTGCATGATTTCCTTCCAGCCCAGGACTAACGTGGTCCTGGAGAGCTGCAGTGTATAGTGTGCTGTGCATGATTTCCTTCCAGCCCAGGACTAACGTGGTCCTGGAGAGCTGCAGTGTATAGTGTGCTGTGCATGATTTCCTTCCAGCCCAGGACTAACGTGGTCCTGGAGAGCTGCAGTGTATAGTGTGCTGTGCATGATTTCCTTCCAGCCCAGGACTAACGTGGTCCTGGAGAGCTGCAGTGTATAGTGTGCTGTGCATGATTTCCTTCCAGCCCAGGACTAACGTGGTCCTGGAGAGCTGCAGTGTATAGTGTGCTGTGCATGATTTCCTTCCAGCCCAGGACTAACGTGGTCCTGGAGAGCTGCAGTGTATAGTGTGCTGTGCATGATTTCCTTCCAGCCCAGGACTAACGTGGTCCTGGAGAGCTGCAGTGTATAGTGTGCTGTGCATGATTTCCTTCCAGCCCAGGACTAACGTGGTCCTGGAGAGCTGCAGTGTATAGTGTGCTGTGCATGATTTCCTTCCAGCCCAGGACTAACGTGGTCCTGGAGAGCTGCAGTGTATAGTGTGCTGTGCATGATTTCCTTCCAGCCCAGGACTAACGTGGTCCTGGAGAGCTGCAGTGTATAGTGTGCTGTGCATGATTTCCTTCCAGCCCAGGACTAACGTGGTCCTGGAGAGCTGCAGTGTATAGTGTGCTGTGCATGATTTCCTTCCAGCCCAGGACTAACGTGGTCCTGGAGAGCTGCAGTGTATAGTGTGCTGTGCATGATTTCCTTCCAGCCCAGGACTAACATGGTCCTGGAGAGCTGCAGTGTATAGTGTGCTGTGCATGTTTTTTCCCCAAGCCCAGCAGTTAGTGTTAGGCTGGAACAAAAGCCTGCACACGCCGTTGCTCTCAAAGGCCAGGGGTACCCCCCTCCCCTCCTCTCCCCTCAACCGGAGCATTGGGTTTATTATTGAGAGAGCAGACCGTATACTAGCTCTTCATTGGGTGTATTATTGAGAGAGCAGACTGTATACTAGTTCTTCATTGGGTTTATTATTGAGAGAGCAGACTGTATACTAGCTCTTCATTCAGTCATTCAGTCAACCAGGCCATGTCGTATAACCCACACAACTAAAACCTTACATTAAAAGTGTGCAACAGCATGAAGGTGGAAGACTTTTAGAAAATGATCAGTGCAACACCGGGGACAAATACAATAAAGTGACATTTACAGTGCCTTCAGAAATTGTCTATGGACCACTTTTTCCACATTTTGTGTTAAAGCCTGAATTTCAAAATGGATTAAATAGAGATTTTGTGTCACTTGCCTACACACAATACCCTATAAGTGGAGTCAATAACTATTCAACCAACTTTGCTATGACAAAGAGTATAAAATTACAAATATTATTTTTTTAAATTAAAAAAAACGAGCTTAACAAGTCACATAACAAAGTTTCATTGTACAATAAAAGTGTTTAACTCATACAATTATCTGTAAGGTCCCTCAGTCGAGCAGTGACTTTCAAAACAGACTGAACCACAAAGACCAGGGAGGTTTTAAAATGCCTCTCAAAGGCGGCACCTATTGGTAGATGGGGAATATGTAGAAAAGCCTACATTAAATATCCCTTTGAGCATCGTGACGATTTTAATATATATATTATTTTATTTTTGGGACGGTGTATCAACGCACCATGTCACTACAAAGACGTCCTAATCCATCCACCTGACAGGTGTGGCATATCAAGAAGCTGATTAAACAGCATGATCATTACACAGGTGCACCTTGTGCTGGGGACAATAAAAGGCCACTCAAACTTGGCAGTTTTGTCACACAACACAATGCAACAGATGTGTCAAGTTGTAATGGAGCGTGCAATTGGCATGCTGACTGCTGGAATGTCCACCAGAGCTGCTGCCAGAGAATTTAACGTCAATTTCTTTACCATACGCTGTCTCCGTCGATTTAGAAAATTTGGCAGTACGTCCAAACGGCCTCATAACTACAGACCATGTATATGGTGTTGTGTGGGTGAGCGGTTTGCTGATGTCAACGTTGTGAACAGAGTGCCCCATGGAGGGGTTATGGTATGGGCAGGAATAAGCTACAGAAAACAAATACATTTTATTGATGGGAATTTCAATGCACAGAGATACTGTGATGATATCCTGAGGCCCATTGTTGTGCCGTTCATCCCTTGCCATCACCTCACGTTTCAGCATGTTAATGCACGGTGGCAAGGATCTGTACACAATTCCTGGAAGCTGAAAATGTCCCAGTGCTTCCATGGCCTGCATACACACCAGACATGTCACCCATTGAGCATGTTTGGGATGCTCTGGATCGACATGTACGACAGCGTGTTCCAGTTCCCGCCAATATCCAGAAACTTCTCACAGCCATTGAAGAGGAGTGGGAACATTCCACAGGCCACAATCAACAGCCTGATCAACTCTATGAGAAGGAGATGTGTCGCGCTGCATGAGGCAAATGGTCACACCAGATACTGACTGGTTTTCTGATCCACCCCCCTAACTTTTTTTTTTTTAAGGCACCTGTGACCAACAGATACATATCTGTATTCCCAGTCATGTAAAATCTATAGATTAGGGCCTAATATATTTATTTCAATTGACTAATTTTCTTATATTTACTGAAACTCAGTAAAATCTTTGAAAGGGTTGGGATGATGTGTTTATACGTTTGTTCAGTATAGTTACTCCACAATACTATCTGAATTGACAGAGTGAAAATAAGGAAGCCTGTTATGAATAGAAAATATATTCCAAACACACATCCTGTTTGCAACAAGGCACTGAAGTAATACCTGCAAAAACAAAATGTGGAAACGCAATACAAATGATTGTGAATACATAGTGTTATGTTTGGGACAAATCCAACACAACACATTACGGAACACCTCTCTCCATATTTTCAAGCATAGTGTTGGATGCAATGTAAAAATATATATAATATCCCAATGCCCCAGTGATTAGGAACGTCTCCATGTGTAGGGTGCCGTCTTTCAGATGGGACGTTAAAACAGGTGTCCTGACACTTATTGTAAGAGTGTCCTGGCTAAATTCCCAATCTGGCTCTCATACCATCATGGCCACCAAATCATACCCAGCTTCCAATTGGCGCTCATTCATCCCCCCTCTTCTCCCCAGTAACTATTTTCCAGGTTGTTATTGTAAATGAGAATGTGTTCTCAGTCAACCTACCTGGTAAAATAAATACCTTTTTATGGGTATGCTTGTAATCGTCAAAGACCGGGGAGTTTTTCAGGATACAAAAGAAATGTAATAGAGCTAAGCATTCAAAATCCTAGAGGAAAACCTGGTTCAGTCTGCTTTCCACAAGACACTGGGAGATTAATTCACCATTCAGCAGGACAATAACAAACAGAAGGCCTAATCTACACTGGAGTTGATTACCAAGAAGACAGTAAGACGACGAGTTACAGTTTTGACTTAAATCTGCTTGAAAATCTATGGCAAGACCTAAAAATGGTTGTCCAGCAATTATCAACAACCAAATTGGACAAGGCTTTTAGAATTTATAAAATAGTAGGCAAATGTTACACAATCCAGGTGTGAAAAGCTCTCAAGAGAAATGACCCAGAAAGACTCACAGCTGTAATCGCTGCCAAAGGCGATTCATGTATTGACTCACGGGGTTTAAATTCTAATCTACTCAAAATATATTACGTTTTATTTCCCTTTTTATTTATTTACGTTACAATTTTTCTTCCACTTTTGACATAATATTTTGTGCAGATCATTGACATAAAATGATAATTAAATCAATTTTAATCCAACTTTGTAACACGACAAAATGTGCACAAAAAAAAATCAAGTGGTGTGAAGGCACTGGCTTTCTGAAGGCACTGTACAGGTGAGGTCCCAAATTCCCCACAGTGGGTTAAGTGGGCAGTTTGAGTATGGAAGTCTAATGAGACCTTTTAAGTCAATAAAACTAAGAACAGACATGATATTGGTGATTCAGATATAGGGTATAGATAACACCTGAAGACAATTAACTATAATTACTTTGCTATTAAGACAATACATGGTTTAGTTGAACTCTAGAAATGTTATATTTAGAAAAGGGGAAGAATCAATGAGTTGAAAAGTTGACACTTCTTTTATGAACCCGTTTATTAATAAACCCATATATATATATATATATATATATATATATATATAGGTATAAAATAAATGTTAGGGATTGGGGTACATTTCTCTATGCACGTTATGAGTAATATTCAAGGAAAGTCATATTTGATCATATTATTATACCTGAACATGCAGCCATAATATATGTATCTATCAACAGTCTATGTCCGAATACCCATTCTAGCGTACTAAATAGTATGCGAAAAAATACCGTTTTCTAGTACGTGAAATTTCGAAAATAGAACTCCAAATGCCATGCTCCATCTAGTTCGCGATCGCGTTAACTATCTGATTATCAGCTGTTAAGTCGGAAAAGACGAGTGAATTCTACTTGATCCAACGCCGAAATTAGTATACAGTTTAAGGATGTAGTACGCGAGTATAAGTATTCGGACGGACACAAACTTGTGTCTATTTTGTATCGGATGAGTAATAGTCAGTGCAACTTGGATAGCCATGTCCTGTACAACAGGAATGGCTCCCAACATATTTCATGTCAAGTCTAGAAAATGACACATGCAAGACCAAACAGCCATCTTTGTATTGTAACTTCCTGAACCAAAACAATCACAGTCCTGATCCAGCATGGTGCAACTTTACCAGGGGAAACCCCGCCCCAAACATCAGATCCGTCCAATCCTCGCACGACTATAACGCCGTCATAACATTACAAAAACTGTGCGAAAAAAAAAACTACTTTTCCAATCAACCACACAGACTCCTGAAACACCTACAACATGAAGTATTTCTTTGACATGATCACATGTATCAGCTGGAGCGAGAGTGTGTGTGTGTGTCTGCACAAAGCTTCTCAGGGCTGCCATGTCGGCTCGATTGTAAACACGAGAACAGACAGAGTGGGCTACTGCAAAATGGAGTCAGCACCAGCCTTGCTTCTGTGTCTCATTTCTCCTATAAGCAACAACAACAACAACAACAAAAAAGGTGTAGAAAAGTTAGCTTGCTTATAATATGATTATGTAAAACGGTATAGATGTCGCTTTCATGTTCCGTTACGCCAATGTTGTTACAATGTAGTGCGTTCGCCCAGCGATTTACCTTTATGCATGGCAACTCTGGCAGGGATATGCACCTTTCACGAATACAATGTATCCGATAACAGTATGCTCTTTGTCTAATTTAAACTATGGTCAGACATGCATGTTCTCTTCATATCCGTGACAAAAAAAACAAAGAAAAAAAACACTCGGGTGTATAATTAAATTAATTCGGGTAAAAAGCTTTGCTTTACACTAGACAGATGAAAAGCAGCGACTACTCAGACAGACTGACTGTCTCAAACCTACTCGCGAAATTAAACCGTAACATATGAATATATTTATAAACCTACCTCCGAGTAGCAAACATGTCGTCCATTTCTGACACCAATGTCTAAGGCTCGTTTGTTGACAGTTTGTCTAGAATTGAAGTGGTCGTTGTGAATCGACTCACTCTCTCTCTCCCCTTCCCACCTATTGTCAGGTGCTCAAAATGGAGGACGGCGCAAAGCGCTTGCTCTCAGAGAGGGGCTTCCACTGAGCTGGTGCTGTGACCTCACAGCGTATCCCCACCTAGAGCTCCCGTTTCTACCAGACACAACTGAGCATGTGCTACGACCTTCCACACAGACACACAGACAGGATGCGGAATCCATCTCGTTCGTCACAACCACAAAGGCATAAACCACGCCCATTTATATAATTTCTCTTAAAATCAGATTTTAAACCTAACATTATGCTTAACCTTAACTTTCAATTATAAGCAAAAAAGCAAATGTTTGTTTTAATACATTTTTTTCCCCGATATAAACTATTTTGACTTTGCGGCTGTGGTAACTAGTGAAAACCATCTATCTCCCCTCTCGAATGTCTGGTCTATAATCAAGAAGGCCATTGGAATTGAACGCGACGCTGCAGACCAGGGAGACAGAGTGCCCCCTCTCACTGAAGCCATTGAAGCCACGGAGGTTCTAGGCCGACCACGGTATTGCAGGCATTGTTAGCATAAAAAACTAGCAATGGGGAGTTACTAGTAGTAACTCCCCATTGTTGACCTATACTTATCTATAACTGGGCTAATAACTCACTAACTAGTGAAATCTCCTAGATATAAAGAGATAAAGATAGGACACTTCAAAATCTTTTTTCTTGTGATGTCATTCTTTACTGTATTTTATTTGTGTGCCAATTATGAATATATTATTTATATGCTCTATACCAGCAAAGGCCAAATTGAAAATGTTAACCAATAAAACATTTATTTTTTGGGGGGGAATACCTAAATAAGTCTAAAATTCTAAATAAAATATCTAAATGATCCACATAATGGCCCTAACTGATCCGAAAGAGACTATTCGAAAATAATCATTTTACACCTTGATTACACACTGAGACACGATCACATGACACCTTGATTACACACTGAGACACGATCACATCACACCTTGATTACACACTGAGACACGATCACATCACACCTTGATTACACACTGAGACACGATCACATCACACCTTGATTACACACTGAGACACGATCACATCACACCTCGTTTACACACTGAGACACGATCACATCACACCTCGATTACACACTGAGACACGATCACATCACACCTTGATTACACACTGAGACACGATCACATCACACCTTGTTTACACACTGAGACACGATCACATCACACCTTGATTACACACTGAGACACGATCACATCACACCTTGATTACACACTGAGACACGATCACATCACACCTTGATTACACACTGAGACACGATCACATCACACCTTGATTACACACTGAGACACGATCACATCACACCTTGATTACACACTGAGACACGATCACATCACACCTTGATTACACACTGAGACACGATCACATCACACCTTGATTACACACTGAGACACGATCACATCACACCTTGATTACACACTGAGACACGATCACATCACACCTTGTTTACACACTGAGACACGATCACATCACACCTTGATTACACACTGAGACACGATCACATCACACCTTGATTACACACTGAGACACGATCACATCACACCTTGATTACACACTGAGACACGATCACATCACACCTTGATTACACACTGAGACACGATCACATCACACCTTGTTTACACACTGAGACACGATCACATCACACCTTGATTACACACCGAGACACGATCACATCACACCTTGATTACACACTGAGACACGATCACATCACACCTTGATTACACACTGAGACACGATCACATCACACCTTGATTACACACTGAGACACGATCACATCACACCTTAATTACACACTGAGACACGATCACATCACACCTTGATTACACACTGAGACACGATCACATCACACCTTAATTACACACTGAGACACGATCACATCACACCTTGATTACACACTGAGACACGATCACATCACACCTTGATTACACACTGAGACACGATCACATCACACCTTGATTACACACTGAGACACGATCACATCACACCTTGATTACACACTGAGACACGATCACATCACACCTTGATTACACACTGAGACACGATCACATCACACCTTGATTACACACTGAGACACGATCACATCACACCTTGATTACACACTGAGACATGATCACATCACACCTTGATTACACACTGAGACACGATCACATCACACCTTGATTACACACTGAGACACGATCACATCACACCTTGATTACACACTGAGACACGATCACATCACCTTAATTACACACTGAGACACGATCACATCACACCTTGATTACACACTGAGACACGATCACATCACACCTTGATTACACACTGAGACACGATCACATCACACCTTGATTACACACTGAGACACGATCACATGACACCTTGATTACACACTGAGACACGATCACATCACACCTTGATTACACACTGAGACACGATCACATCACACCTTGATTACACACTGAGACACGATCACTTATTTGTGGGGATACATATTTCCTAAATTAAACTCATTTTTTATCTGAATTCCTAGTGATTGTCTTTAAAAAAAAAATATATATATATATATACAATCCCGATCAATAAAAAAAAAAAGGATTTTGGCCCACAGGCTGCCTGTTGCTGACACGATGTACAATATACCACTGCACCAGATTTAGCTAGATAGTTCATTCTCATCTGTAGTCACTTTCTAATATTACTGTATAACATTGATGGGGGAAAAGTTGCAATGGGAAAGGAAAGAGGTGGAATGGGCCAGGTGAAGGCTGGAGAAGGGGTGGAATGGGCCAGGTGAGGCTGGAGAAGGGGTGGAATGGGCCAGGTGAAGGCTGGAGAAGGGGTGGAATGGGCCAGGTGAGGCTGGAGAAGGGGTGGAATGGGCCAGGTTGAGGCTGGAGAAGGGGTGGAATGGGCCAGGTGGAGGCTGGAGAAGGGGTGGAATGGGCCAGGTGGAGGCTGGAGAAAGGGTGGAATGGGCCAGGTAGAGGCTGGATAAGGGGTGGAATGGGCCAGGTGAAGGATGGATAAGGGGTGGAATGTGCCAGGTGGAGGCTGGAGAAGGGGTGGAATGGGCCAGGAAGAGGCTGGAGAAGGGGTGGAAGGGGCCAGGTAGAGGCTGGAGAAGGGGTGGAATGGGCCAGGTAGAGGCTGGATAAGGGGTGGAATGGGCCAGGTGGAGGCTGGATAAGGGGTGGAATGGGCCAGGTGGGGGCTGGAGAAGGTACATTTGGGTCGTAACATCGAACAATCAAACTGCGAGCATTAAACAGTATCTTGGAATGAATTTTTCTCTTGTGGCTTTTTTTTTTTAAAACCCTGCATTTGCTGCAACTGCAAGTAGCTTGATGTGTAAACTACTACTAAAACAGTAAGCCAGTTGGCTACAGTAGGCCTGGTGCAGTATATACTGTAGTAAGTAAGAAAGATATTATTTGGTCTTTGAGCAGTAACATACAGTAATAGCGGATTTATGATCAGGCACAATGTTGTCCGGAGACTCCGTAATGGAGGGCGTGATGCAATTGTGGAGCCTCCGTATGGAGGGTGTCATGCAATTGTGGAGCCTCCTGGAGGCATGCGGAGGCCACATCGAGCTCCGTACAGCGATGCTTTGCGCCAGCTATACGGAGGGTTCCGTATAGCTCCGCATTTACATGATTGGTTGACGGTAGGTGTGGGCGGGAGGTCCTATATAAACACTAACTCATTTCCTTGACAACAGTGCATGCAAAGCGCAAAATGTATGAATGCCCTGTCTTCTCCAGATGTCATATCACCATTAATGGTGTACGGCCAATGCAGACGTCGGATTGACGATGCTTCGTTTATTTTATTTTAAAGTCATTCAGGGGGCGGCAGGGTGGCCTAGTGGTTAGAGTGTAGAGGCGGCAGGTAGCCTAGTGGTTAGAGTGTAGAGGAGGCAGGTAGCCTAGTGGTTAGAGTGTAGAGGAGGCAGGTAGCCTAGTGGTTAGAGTGTAGAGGTGGCAGGGTAGCCTAGCGGTTAGAGTGTAGAGGAGGCAGGTAGCCTAGTGGTTAGAGTGTAGAGGTGGCAGGGTAGCCTAGTGGTTAGAGTGTAGAGGAGGCAGGTAGCCTAGTGGTTAGAGTGTAGAGGAGGCAGGTAGCCTAGCGGTTAGAGTGTAGAGGAGGCAGGTAGCCTAGCGGTTAGAGTGTAGAGGAGGCAGGTAGCCTAGTGGTTAGAGTGTAGAGGAGGCAGGTAGCCTAGCGGTTAGAGTGTAGAGGAGGCAGGTAGCCTAGTGGTTAGAGTGTAGAGGAGGCAGGTAGACTAGTGGTTAGAGTGTAGAGGCGGCAGGGTAGCCTAATGGTTAGAGTGTAGAGGAGGCAGGGTAGCCTAGTGGTTAGAGTGTAGAGGCGGCAGGGTAGCCTAGTGGTTAGAGTGTAGAGGCGGCAGGGTAGCCTAGCGGTTAGAGTGTAGAGGCGGCAGGTAGCCTAGTGGTTAGAGTGTAGAGGCGGCAGGGTAGCCTAGTGGTTAGAGTGTAGAGGCGGCAGGGTAGCCTAGCGGTTAGAGTGTAGAGGCGGCAGGGTAGCCTAGTGGTTAGAGTGTAGAGGCGGCAGGGTAGCCTAGCGGTTAGAGTGTTGGACTAGTAACCGGAAGGTTGCAAGTTCAAATCCCAGAGCTGACAAGGTACAAATCTGTCGTTCTGCCCCTGAACAAGGCAGTTAAACCCACTGTTCCTAGGCCGTCATTGAAAATAAGAATTTGTTCTTAACTGACTTGCCGAGTTAAATAAAGGTTATAAAATATATATATTATTTAAAGTCAGTCAGTAAAAGGCGATGCATGGTCAATCCGACGGTCGACTTTGGCGTACACAATTTACCGTGATACAGCCTCTGCAGAAATCAGGGCATTTATACTTTCGAGCAGCGCAGAGCTGTTGTCAAGGAAAATTAGTTTATGTTTATTCAGAACCTCGCGCCCTCACCTATCGTCAACCAATCACGTCAATGCGGAGCTATACGGAACCCTCCGCCATTGTTACAGAATTTGAGACACACACAGGGATGCGGTACGGAGCTCAATTTGGCCCCTGGGTGCCTACAGAGGCTTCGCAATTGCATCACAACATCCATACGGTGCCTCGGACCACATTTTAGGATCAAGCACAAACGGTCTTTTAGGCTTACCTGGTCTCTGGGTTGTATCCCAGGATGTAGAAGAAGGAGTCAATGCGAGCTTTGAACTCCCTGGCAGCGAAGATGTCTGAGAAATGCGCAATGTTACACTTCCCCCTGAAACACAAGACAGACATGGATAATGTGATTTATTTGTCAACATCTTACAGTCTTATGGTAAAGATATAGGTGTACAAAACATCATTGATATTGTTGCAAGAATGTAATTAATCGTGTTTTTGGGGAAGTGCGTCTTGGAAAAACAAGACAAATGCAGGAAAATGTGTTTTATTAGTCAACATACAGACATATTAACACATTGCTATGTGCAGAGCATTCAGACCTGGACTTTTCCCCATTTTGTTACGTTACAGCCATTTTGTTACGCTACAGCCATTTTGTTACGCTACAGCCATTTTGTTACTTATTCAAAAATGTATTCAATCTACACACAATACCCCATAATGACAAAGCAAAAACTGGTTTCTGTTTTTGATTTTTTGAATAAATTAGCAAAAATGTATAAAAACCGGTTATTGCTTTGTCATTATGGGGTATTGTGTGTAGATTGATGAGGGGGGGGGATAACTATTTAATAAATTTTAGAATAAGTAACAAAATGTGGAAAAAGTGAAGGGGTCTGAATACTTTCCAAATGCACTGTAAGTACCATGTAATTAAGTGTTTTCTGGGGAGTTCTATAGAGGGTTGCCAGGTGACGTATGATGCTTCCTGGCGGCCATGTTGGATGACCACTGCATAAATTAATCCGACAACAACAGCCGTGTGGCTACCCCAAGCTGCATGATAACAGTTCCTACACTTACTTCATTCATCCCCATGGTCAATTTCTGTGCCGTATTTGCGACAACGGGACAACATTTTTTTTACGGATTACCCAGAATCATGAAACATCAAGGAGGAAAGATTCAAGAACTGTCAGAAAAGCGAAGAAACGTTTTTGCCCGTCAAGACCTGACAGCTTTCAGTACAGGATCTGCTTTGATCTTTTCATCACTGGTAAGTCTGATTTCAAGTTTATTTTAGCTGCTATGCTAACCAGGTGTCAACATTAGCTCGATAGCTTGTAGTCTACATTGCTCTCATCGGCGGCACACGAGTGTCAAGTTTCAGGGGAAGCATTTTTTTTTCAAAATAAAAATTCACCTTTATAATTTATTTATTAGGATCCACATTTGCAGAAGCAGAAACCACTCTTCCTGAGGTCCACAAAAAAAATAAAAAATACGAAACATGACAAGTAAACAAAACACTGATACTGATAGACAAGAAAACACACATTTAAAATACAATATAAATATATGAAATTATGAGTCAAATCACAGGGTAGCCTATGCCTACTCTGCCGACACTTAACGAACAGATCAATAATAACAACCTTGTCTTGAATGTAACCATCTAATCTAGATGGATATGACGTCCTTGGAGGAGAACATTATTGTAATAAAAAAAAAACACGCCGTTGTCACCGACCCGATGATAATTTGTTGAGAAAATGTATGGACATTACAACATAGAACAAAGGCTTCAACGGGATAGGATATCCTGCTGTGTTGACTGGTTGTTTTAGCCTCAACGGGATAGGATATCCTGCTGTGTTGACTGGTTGTTTTAGCCTCAACGGGATAGGATATCCTGCTGTGTTGACTGGTTGTTTTAGCCTCAACGGGATAGGATATCCTGCTGTGTTGACTGGTTGTTTTAGCCTCAACGGGATAGGAGATCCTGCTGTGTTGACTGGTTGTTTTAGCCTCAACGGGATAGGAGATCCTGCTGTGTTGACTGGTTGTTTTAGCCTCAACGGGATAGGATATCCTGCTGTGTTGACTGGTTGTTTTAGCCTCAACGGGATAGGATATCCTGCTGTGTTGACTGGTTGTTTTAGCCTCAACGGGATAGGATGTCCTGCTGTGTTGACTGGTTGTTTTAGCCTCAACGGGATAGGATATCCTGCTGTGTTGACTGGTTGTTTTAGCCTCAACGGGATAGGATATCCTGCTGTGTTGACTGGTTGTTTTAGCCTCAACGGGATAGGATATCCTGCTGTGTTGACTGGTTGTTTTAGCCTCAACGGGATAGGATATCCTGCTGTGTTGACTGGTTGTTTTAGCCTCAACGGGATAGGATATCCTGCTGTGTTGACTGGTTGTTTTAGCCTCAACGGGATAGGAGATCCTGCTGTGTTGACTGGTTGTTTTAGCCTCAACAGGATAGGATATCCTGCTGTGTTGACTGGTTGTTTTAGCCTCAACGGGATAGGATATCCTGCTGTGTTGACTGGTTGTTTTAGCCTCAACGGGATAGGAGATCCTGCTGTGTTGACTGGTTGTTTTAGCCTCAACGGGATAGGATATCCTGCTGTGTTGACTGGTTGTTTTAGCCTCAACGGGATAGGATATCCTGCTGTGTTGACTGGTTGTTTTAGCCTCAACGGGATAGGATATCCTGCTGTGTTGACTGGTTGTTTTAGCCTCAACGGGATAGGAGATCCTGCTGTGTTGACTGGTTGTTTTAGCCTCAACGGGATAGGATATCCTGCTGTGTTGACTGGTTGTTTTAGCCTCAACGGGATAGGAGATCCTGCTGTGTTGACTGGTTGTTTTAGCCTCAACGGGATAGGATATCCTGCTGTGTTGACTGGTTGTTTTAGCCTCAACGGGATAGGATATCCTGCTGTGTTGACTGGTTGTTTTAGCCTCAACGGGATAGGATATCATGCTGTGTTGACTGGTTGTTTTAGCCTCAACGGGATAGGAGATCCTGCTGTGTTGACTGGTTGTTTTAGCCCAACAATAGATTGAATTCTTTATATGACACTAAAACACCTGAATGAATCAAACACAACCAGCAATAAAGACCCTGATGGTACAGGTGACCTGAAGAAGTGATACTCTAACATAAGGTGTACTTTGTATCCTGAACAAAAATATAAACGCAACAGGTAAAGTGTTGATCTCATGTTTCACAAGATGGCACCGATAGAGATGACAACTTCGCTTCAAGTCCTTAGGAAACTGTGCAGTATATATTTATATATATATATTTATTTTAAATGTATTATTTCTTATATTGTTAGCCCAGAAAACCTTTGCTGTTATTACATACAGCCGGGAAGAACTATTGGATATCAGAGAGACGTCAAATTACCAACACAACCAGCACTATGACCAGGAATACCACTTTCCCTAAGCGGATCCTTTGTCTGCACCTTGAACTGATTCCAGAGGCCGACCCAAAACAACGCTGTTGGGAGGAGAGGGTGCCGGAGTGGTCTTCTAGTGTGGCTTTGGATGCGTGCACACCACCCACCGCTTCCGAGTATATTACTCGCTAATGTTCCGTCCCCAGTTAACAAAGTTGACGAAATCAGGGCAAGAGTTGCTTTCCAAAGAGATATCCAGGATTATAACATACTCTGGTTCCCGGAGACAAGGCTAACTGGGGACACGCTGTCAGAGTCAATACAGACAGCTGGGGACACGCTGTCAGAGTCAATACAGCTAGCTTGGGACACGCTGTCAGAGTCAATACAGTTAGCTGGGGACACGCTGTCAGAGTCAATACAGTTAGCTGGGGACATGTTGTCAGAGTCAATACAGACAGCTGGGGACATGCTGTCAGAGTCAATACAGCCAGCTGGGGACACACTGTCAGAGTCAATACAGTTAGCTTGGGACACGCTGTCAGAGTCAATACAGTTAGCTTGGGACACGCTGTCAGAGTCAATACAGTTAGCTTGGGACACGCTGTCAGAGTCAATACAGTTAGCTGGAGACACGCTGTCAGAGTCAATACAGACAGCTGGGGACATGCTGTCAGAGTCAATACAGCCAATGGGATTTTCAGTGCATCGCGCCGACAGGAACAAACATCTCTCCGGGAAGAAGAAGGGCGGGGGTGTGTGTTTCATGATTAACAACTCATGGTGTAATTGTAACAACACACACACACAAGAGCTCAAGTCCTTATGTTAACCGGACTTAGAATTCCTCACAATCAAATGCTGACCTCAATATCTCCCAAGAGAACTCTCCTTGGTTATCGTCACAGCCGTGTTTATAACCCCTGCAAGCGGATACCAAGACGGCCATCAAGGAACTTCACTGGACTTTATGCAAACTGGAAACCATATATCCTGAGGCAGCATTTAATGTAGCTGGGGATTTTAACAAAGCTAATTTGAGAACAAGACTACCTAAATTCTGTCAGCATATCGATTGCAGTAAACGAGAAACACGCTGGACCACTGCTACTCTAACTTCCACGATGCATACAAGGCATCTGACTATGACTCCATATTGTTGCTCCCCTCCTATAGGCAGAAACTAAAACAGGAAGCGCCCGTGCTTAGGTCTATCCAACGCTGGTCTGACCAATCGGATTCCACGCTTCAAGATTGCTTCCATCACGTGGACTGGGATATGTTCCGGGTAGCCTCAGACAATAATATTGCCGCGAGTTTATCAGGAAGTGTATAGGAGATGTTGTACCCACTGTGACTATTAAAACCTTCCCTAACCATGGAAAGATGGCAGCATTTGTGCAAAACTGAAAGCCGCGTACCACCGCATTTAATCATGGCAAGGCGACTGGAAACACTGAAAGCCACGTACCACCGCATTTAATCATGGCAAGGCGACTGGAAACACTGAAAGCCACGTACCACCGCATTTAATCATGGCAAGGCGACTGGGAATATGGCCGAATACAAACAGTGTAGTTATTCCCCCCGCAAGGCAATCAAACAAGCGAAGTGTCAGTATAGAGACAAAGTGGAGTCGCAATTCAACGGCTCAAACACGAGCCGTATGTGGCAGGGTCTACAGACAACCACGGATTACCAGCCCCGTCGTGGACATTGACATCTTGCTGGAGAAGGTGGAAAGTTCCTCTGTGTACACATCACGGACAAACTGAAATGGTTCATGCACACAGACAGTGTGGTGAAGAAAGAGCAACAGCGCCTCTTCAACTTCAGGAGGCTTCCCTTTAGAAAGACACCAATGTCGACTGGAGTCCCACTGTGAAGGTGAGGCAATGTTGCATCAGATTCCTACTGTGAAGGTGAGGCAATGTTGCATCAGATTCCCACTGTGAAGATGAGGCAATGTTGCATCAGATTCCCACTGTGAAGGTGAGGCAATGTTGCATCAGATTCCCACTGTGAAGGTGAGGCAATGTTGCATCAGATTCCCACTGTGAAGGTGAACAATGTTGCATCAGATTCCCACTGTGAAGGTGAGGCAATGTTGCATCAGATTCCCACTGTGAAGGTGAGCAATGTTGCATCAGATTCCCACTGTGAAGGTGAGGCAATGTTGCATCAGATTCCTACTGTGAAGGTGAACAATGTTGCAGCATTCCACTTCTACTTTGTCCTTTTCCAGATATGAAAGGAGACATCCCTCAATCAGACTAGATTATTGTAATATGCTGTGGTTATGAAAGGAGACTTCCCTCAGACTAGATTATTGTAATATGCTGTGGATATGAAAGGAGACTTCCCTCAGCCTAGATTATTGTAATATGCTGTGGATATGAAAGGAGACTTCCCTCAGACTAGATTATTGTAATATGCTGTGGATATGAAAGGAGACATCCCTCAATTAGACTAGATTATTGTAATATGCTGTGCCTTGGTCAAGCTGAATGATTGCTGTGCCATTTAGGTAGAGAGCCCTGTCACCTTGTTGTCATGACAACAGTGCCCCTGTCACCCCCTGGTCTTAGTATTTTGTGTTTTCTATATTTATTTGGTCAGGCCAGGGTGTGACATGGGTTTATTTTGTGTTGTGTTTATGTATGGGGGTTTTTCGTAGGTTTTGGGATTGTGGCTTAGTGGGGTGTTCTAGCAAAGTCTATGGTTGCCTGAGGCGGTTCTCAATCAGAGGCAGGTGATTCTCGTTGTCTCTGATTGGGAACCATATTTAGGCAGCCATATTCTTTGAGTGTTTCGTGGGTGATTGTTCCGGTCTCAGTGTTTTGTATTTCACCAGATAGGCTGTATAGGTTTTCACGTTCCGTTTGTTGTTTTGTATTATCGTGTATCGTCTTCATTAAACATGTATCGTCTTCATTAAACATGTATCGTATTAACCACGCTGCATTTTGGTCCGACTCTCCTTCGACGGAAGACAACCGTAACAGAATCACCCACCACACCAGGACCAAGCAGCGTGGTGACAGGCAGCGGCAGCAGGAGCAACCAAGGTTGGAATATACGACTTGGGAGGAAATAGACAGGTGGGCGGTCGACCCAGAGAGAGTGCCGGAGCCCGCCTGGGATTCGCTGGAGCAGTGCGAAGAGGGCTATAGGAGAATGGAGTCGAAGAGACAAGCACGGCGGCGCAGAAGGAAGCCCGAGACTCAGCCCCAAACATTTCTTGGGGGGGGCTCAGGGAGAGTGCGGCAGAGTCAGGGTTCAAACCTGAGCCAACTCCCCCTGTTTATCGTGAGGAGCAGCGATCACAGGACTTCTGGACGTGGGAGGAGATATTGGACGGAAAAGGACCCTGGACACAGCCTGGAGAATATCGCCGCCCCAAAGAAGAACTGGAGGCGACGAAAGCGGTTAGGCGCTGGTATGAAGAGGATTAAACAGAAAGTTTTTTTTTCTTCTTATAATCTATTTATTTATTTGACAATTTAAACCAAATTCAGCATAGACACTGTAATTGTTGCAGAAATGCTGTTGTATGTGGAGGATGAGAGCCGCAGTCAATATCTCCGATAGGGGAACGTGAGGCCTAAGCGGGTTTTTATAAATAAGCATCAACCAGTGGGTCATGCGACGGGTACACAGAGATGACCAGTTTACAGAGGAGTGTAGAGTGCACTGATGTGTCCTATAAGGAACATTGGTGGCAAATTTGATGGCCGAATGGTAAAGAACATCTAGCCGCTCGAGAGCACAGACACAGAGACAGATCCTACCTTCTCTTTATAACAGGACTGTGGTCTGTGATTAATCAACACAGACACATCAGAGACAGATCAGACTTCTATTCCAGCCCAGTAATAGATCTACTGGGGGAACAGACTTCTATTTCAGCCCAGTAATAGATCTACTGGAGGAACAGACTTCTATTCCAGCCCAGTAACAGATCTACTGGAGGAACAGACTTCTATTCCAGCCAGGTAACAGAGCTACTGGGGGAACAGACTTCTATTCCAGCCCAGTAATAGATCTACTGGGTGAACAGACTTCTATTCCAGCCAGGTAATAGAGCTACTGGGGGAACAGACTTCTATTCCAGCCCAGTAACAGATCTACTGGAGGAACAGACTTCTATTCCAGCCCAGTAATAGATTTATGGAGGAACAGACTTCTATTCCAGCCCAGTAATAGATTTATGGAGGAACAGACTTCTATTCCAGCCCAGTAATAGATTTATGGAGGAACAGACTTCTATTCCAGCCCAGTAATAGATTTATGGAGGAACAGACTTCTATTCCAGCCCAGTAATAGATCTACTTGACTATCAACTAATCAGGTTTGATGGGTTGGCGTGCTCCAATTGTAATAGGTTTAGACAGTGTGTGTGTGTGTGACTTTTAAACTGTATTTTTTTGTTTGTTTACAACATAGGTACACATATAACCCATGGTATACAACGATGTTCCCTTGTCCTCTTGGGACATTCGTCTGCAGACAGGGTTTCAGAGCTCTCAAGTATCTGAGGACAGAAAACAACAACAATAAAAAAAATAAAAACAGGTTAAGTTATACTCAAATTAGACAGCACTGAATATTACATTGTTATCGCTCTCTATTCTCGTTGTTTTCCCTCGCTAGGGGACTGGATCTGGAGGATTGTAAAAGTACCAGCCCTACCGAGAGCTGCCTACTCTGACACCCGGAGATGCTAATCATTTCACCCTCCTCCATGGCTGCTAGCTAGCTACCTACCTACAAATGCATTTAGAGTTTGTGTTTTTAATTTACAAATGATACATACATCAATATATTTAGCTAACAAATATGAAGTTAGCTAGCTGGTGATATTTAATTTGCAGTATGTACAGTTAGCTAGCTAGCTAACATTACGTTAAAAGCGCATTTGCGTTAGCCTGCACACTAACGTTAAGTTACTATAGAATGCTAGCTAATACTACATAGTTTATCATTTTCACAACACATTTACTTACTTGATTAGTTTCTCCCACACTGCCTCCATTTCCTGGGTCCTTAGAGAAAAAGTATGAGCACTGTGCCAGGAGGTTTCCGGTGGATGCAGAACGCAGCCAGACGATTGGACGACACGGGGAAGACGATTGGACGACACGGGAAAAACAATGTTACGACACACTGACTCCTCCAACATGGCGCCTGCTGTGGTTGCTAGGTGATTTCTGCCAGAACTGCAGCCTCTCTAGTAGAGGTGATGTGTTCAACAGCTGGCATAGACTAATGAAATGCGAGGCAGCAGGTATTAAAGGTAGGTGTGTGTGTGTGTGTGTGTGTCTCTGTCTATCTCCGTGTGTCATCTCTTGGCGGGTGTGCAGGATGGATGAAGGAGGGAGGGATGATGATTTCAGCTGGTGCTTGTGTGCTCCGTAGTCTCAACTTCATCCATCATAACAAACTTAAACTGGCACCTCCGTGCTCATGTGACTCTCTCTCTCTCTCACTCACACACACACACACACCTTGAGACAACATCACATTACATCCCCCAGTGTGTGGGTGTGTGTCTGTCTAGCTGTGTGTCTGGGCCCATCATCACAATAACAGACATCAGAGGTCAGTGTGTGTGTGTGTCTGGGCCCATCATCACAATAACAGACATCAGAGGTCAGTGTGTGTGTGTGTGTCTGGGCCCATCATCACAATAACAGACATCAGAGGTCAGTGTGTGTGTGTGTCTGGGCCCATCATCACAATAACAGACATCAGAGGTCAGTGTGTGTGTGTGTCTGGGCCCATCATCACAATAACAGACATCAGAGGTCAGTGTGTGTGTGTGTCTGGGCCCATCATCACAATAACAGACATCAGAGGTCAGTGTGTGTCTGGGCTCATCATCACAATAACAGACATCAGAGGTCAGTGTGTGTGTGTGTGTCTGGGCCCATCATCACAATAACAGACATCAGAGGTCAGTGTGTGTGTGTGTCTGGGCCCATCATCACAATAACAGACATCAGAGGTCAGTGTGTGTGTGTGTCTGGGCCCATCATCACAATAACAGACATCAGAGGTCAGTGTGTGTGTGTGTGTCTGGGCCCATCATCACAATAACAGACATCAGAGGTCAGTGTGTGTGTAAAGCGGGCAGCATTACATTACAGCATCATGCTGGAATTCCCTGTCTGCGTACATCAAAAGCTCCTATAATAAGTCATATCAAAGAGCTGCTCTGTGTGTGTTCCTGTGTGTGTGTGTTCCTGTGTGTGTGTGTGTTCCTGTGTGTGTGTGTGTTTCTGTGTGTGTGTTCCTGTGTGTGTGTGTTCCTGTGTGTGTGTGTTCCTGTGTGTGTGTGTTCCTGTGTGTGTGTGTGTTCCTGTGTGTGTGTGTGTTTCTGTGTGTGTGTGTGTTCCTGTGTGTGTGTGTTCCTGTGTGTGTGTGTTCCTGTGTGTGTGTGTGTGTTTCTGTGTGTGTGTGTGTTTCTGTGTGTGTGTGTTTCTGTGTGTGTGTGTGTTTCTGTGTGTGTGTGTGTTTCTGTGTGTGTGTGTGTTTGTGTGTTTCTGTGTGTGTGTGTTTCTGTGTGTGTGTGTTTCTGTGTGTGTGTGTTTCTGTGTGTGTGTGTTCCTGTGTGTGTGTGTTCCTGTGTGTGTGTGTTCCTATGTGTGTGTGTGTTCCTGTGTGTGTGTGTGTTCCTGTGTGTGTGTTCCTGTGTGTGTGTGTGTTTCTGTGTGTGTGTGTTTCTGTGTGTGTGTGTGTTTCTGTGTGTGTGTGTGTGTTCCTGTGTGTGTGTGTTCCTGTGTGTGTGTGTGTTTCTGTGTGTGTGTGTGTTCCTGTGTGTGTGTGTTCCGCAGAACTGGCTGCTAATTTAGCCTGAAATCACTGGTTTCTCTGAGACGTGGCTCAGAGAGAGAGCTGCCACACTTTCACAGATGGTTTACGTCTGTGCATGTCTGTCTGTCTTTGTGCATGTGCGTGTGCGTGTGTGTGTCTGTCTTTGTGCATGTGTGTGTGTGTGCATGTGTGTGTATGCGTGCGGAGATGAGGGGGAGAGAATCACATGAGCAGAGAGAAAGACTATCTGGTTTCAGACAGAGAATCACATGAGCAGGGAGAAATACTATCTGGTTTCAGACAGAGAATCACATGAGCAGAGAGAAATACTATCTGGTTTCAGACAGAGAATCACATGAGCAGAGAGAAGCTTAGTGTTGCTAGGTGCTGTGTGGGGTCAAAGGTTAGAGACTGATGACTATCAGTTTAATGTTGCTAGGTGCTGTGTGGGGTCAAAGGTTAGAGACGGATGACTATCAGTTTAATGTTGCTAGGTGCTGTGTGGGATTAGAGCCTGATGACTATCAGCTTAGTGTTGCTAGGTGCTGTGTGGGGTCAAAGGTTAGAGACTGATGACTATCACATTAGTGTTGCTAGGTGCTGTGTGGGGTCAAAGGTTAGAGCCTGATGACTATCAGCTTAGTGTTGCTAGGTGCTGTGTGGGGTCAAAGGTTAGAGACTGATGACTATCAGTTTAATGTTGCTAGGTGCTGTGTGGGGTCAAAGGTTTGAGACTGATGACTATCAGCTTAGTGTTGCTAGGTGCTGTGTGGGGTCAAAGGTTTGAGACTGATGACTATCAGTTTAATGTTGCTAGGTGCTGTGTGGGGTCAAAGGTTTGAGACTGATGACTATCAGCTTAGTGTTGCTAGGTGCTGTGTGGGGTCAAAGGTTTGAGACTGATGACTATCAGTTTAATGTTGCTAGGTGCTGTGTGGGGTCAAAGGTTAGAGACTGATGACTATCAGCTTAGTGTTGCTAGGTGCTGTTCTCGGTTAGTGCTGCGAGTTCTCGGTTAGCGCTGCGAGTTCTCGGTTAGCGCGGTGGGTTCTAGGTTAGAGCTGTTGGTTCTAGGTTAGAGATGTGGGTTCTAGGTTAGAGCTGTGGGTTCTGGGTTAGAGTTGTTGGTTCTAGGTTAGAGCTGTTGGTTCTAGGTTAGAGCTGTTGGTTCTAGGTTAGAGCTGTGGGTTCTAGGTTAGAGCTGTGGGTTCTAGGTTAGCACTGTGGGTTCTAGGTTAGAGCTGTTGGTTCTCGGTTAGAGCTGCGGGTTCTCGGTTAGAGCTGCGGGTTCTCGGTTAGCGCTGCGGGTTCTCGGTTAGAGCTGCGGGTTCTCGGTTAGAGCTGCGGGTTCTCGGTTAGCGCTGCGGGTTCTCGGTTAGCGCTGTTGGTTCTAGGTTAGAGCTGTGGGTTCTAGGTTAGAGCTGTGGGTTCTAGGTTAGAGCTGTGTGTTCTAGGTTAGAGCTCTATATAGGTCACAGTGTCTGTTCTAGGATTATAAACCTTTCTTTCATCTCTGTAGTCGACTGTCCCCCTAAAGGAACTACACTGATACAGTACCATTCCACAAAGGCTGCAAGTACTGGTCATGAACTTGAGTACTTTCCTTTAACTTGTTTAGAGTTGGTCTCTCTCCGAGTGTGTGTGTTGTCTTACCTAAGGGCAGCAGCATGGTATGTGTCCACATAATCGGAGATGAAGAGTTCTCTGCCCCTGACCACTGGGTCTGTGATGACCAGCTCCCGGCCAGAATCTGAGGAGGGAAGAGAAAACAGTCAGAGGAGGTAAAGGAGAAGAGGGGGATGAGGAGCAGGAGAGAGGATGAGATTGGAGGAGGAGCAGGAGAAAGGAGAGCAGGGACAGGGAGAGAGGATAGAGTCAGGGTCATGTTTTGGCTGTAGCAGACAGAGTGAACACTATTTCAACATGTTTGGGTGGATGAGAATTGCTGCAAGTAATCAGGTAGTCAGACAGAATAAAAGGTGGAGCAGACAGGGTGTGTGTGTGTGTGCGTGTGTGTGACGGGCCACTTGTGCTGATGGCTGGGTAGTTTGTGTTCAAGGGCCCATTACAGTGCAGGTTATTTGCACTTGATGGTCCAGACATTCGCTGTCTGGCCTACAAGGTGTATGTTACCAAGGAAACAGAGCTAATGCGACTGGTTTGGTACAGTGTGTGTGTGTGTGTGTGTGTGTGTGTGTGTGTGCGCGCGTCCCGCTGGCCTGTAATCGGCTGGTCTGAAGGAGTGCTGTTACCTTGGCAACACAGCGGATGACTGGTTCAGACCAGTGTTCTGTTTGACATGTCAATCACAGCCAAGAACTACATATCATGTCTGTTACAGTCAACTGTATAGTGTTTGTGTGTCAGAGATTGAGTGTATTGTGTGTGTGTGTGCAGACATGATGCAAGAGTGTGTCTATTTTAGCGTGTGTGTGTGTGTGTGTGTGTCAGGGTTTCCGTTTCCATTTACAACTGCGACCTGGCCAAGATAAAGCAAAGCAGTGCGACAAAAACAACAACACAGAGTTAAACAAACATACAGTCAATAACACAATAGAAAAATCTATGTACAGTGTGTGCAAATGTAGAAGAGCAGGGAGGTAAGGCAATAAATAGGTCCTAGAGGCAAAATAATTACAATTTAGCATTAACATTGGAGTGATAGATGTGCAGATATTGATGTACAAGTAGAGATACTGGGGTGCAAAAGAGCAACAATAAATAAATAACAATATGGAGATGAGGTAGTTGGGTGTGCTATTTACAGATGGGCTATGTACAGGTACAGTGATCTGTAAGCTGCTCTAACAGCTGATGCTTAAAGTTAGAGAGGGATATTTTCCTGCTGGAGCGCGTGCTACAGGTGGGTGCTGCTATGGTGACCAGTTAGCTGAGATAAGGCGGGGCTTTACCTAGCAGAGACTTGTAGATGACCTGGAGCCAGAGGGTTTGGCGACGAATATGTAGCGAGGGCCAGCCAACGAGAGCGTACAGGCCGCAGTGGTGGGTAGTATATGGGGCTTTGGTGACAAAACGGATGGCACTGTGATAGACTGCATTCAATTTGCTGAGTAGAGTGTTGGAGGCTATTTTGTAAATGACATCGCCGAAGTCGACGATCAGTAGGATAGTCAGTTTTACTAGGGTAAGTTTGGCAGCATGAGTGAAGGATGCTTTGTTGCGAAATAGGAAGCCAATTCTAGATTTCATTTTGGATTGGAGATGATTAATGTGAGTCTGGAAGGAGAGTGTCATGACGTTGGCCTGGGGGTAGGTTTATGACAGTCATAAATACCTCTTCCCCCTTTTTCCTCTCTCTACCCTACTGAGGTTACATTTGAAAACCCCTTGGTTAACATAGAGATTCTGGGAACATCAGTATGTGGGGGGAAATTAACTATATTTTGGTAATTCGACCAATTGAACATATGCGGTGGTACTTAATGAATATGATGTCAGTTCGGTTGTCATCTGAGACATTCTCATCAATGATAAGATGACATAAACTCTACAGTGGAAACTCTACACATCAGAGTTATCGGATTCACATTGTTGTTCAATTTAAATGTTTGAATATAAAATTATTTGTGATGGGATGAAATGTGATTTTAGCTTCTAAAATGTGAGATGTGGGTTTTCATAAGTTAGGGCTGCTCACTCAGTGGCCCGCCCCCGTGAAGAGACAGAGGTTGTAAACTATGACACACATCCCTTTTCTCCCTTCCTATATAAGCCCTTGACGACAACATAACTTTCTGTTCCGATGATGTGAGGACGACGGTCCAATGTCAGAATGGTTCAGATAATAACTACAGAACGAAGCCAACATCAGCGTGAGCTTTGGTTGCGAATTAACTTTGAACTCTTATTCACTACAGAAGTGATACCTCCTAGCCGTTGAGTTAGCAACAGCAGCTGCAAACCACACAACGATGTTAATACAACGTATCCAATTGACCACCAGAGACATTCTTCAAAGGACTCGGTTGGGCAACACGGCCTTCCATCTACCACCAACCTACCGAAGCGCAGCTCAGAGTAAATATTTCTTGCATTTTCCTTTTCCAAATGGGCTGTAATTTAGAATGCATAAGATCCTGTATTTACGATAGCACAGCTTCTCCCTTTGTTCCTCATTCTTCCCGCTCTTTCACTCAAACCCCGCCCCTTTTCCTTTGTGTAACAAGCTGTCATATCTGTTCCGCCCGCTAGGGACGTTTTCCTTTATGACCTAATTTGTAATCAAGTTATGATTAATTGTGTGTATGTGTAATTAGTTAGGTATTTATTAAATAAATAACCCAATTTTGTATTGCTGATTCAACAGGTTAGCCAGGGTTCGTGCAAATAAAATAATTTTCAACTTTCAGATGAGACTGAAGTAAGATGAAGATTAATGTTGACTGCTATTGATGTAAAATATTACTAGGTCTTTAAGAGTTTATTCAGAAGATAACAGCTCTATAGACATTATTTTGTGGTACCCGACTCTCTAGTTAATTACATGTACATGATTAGCTCAAACAGGTGATATTAATTACGGATAAATTATTTTATAGAATAGCATGTCATATCACTTAATCCGGCATAGCCAAAGACACGACAAGAGTTTACATTCTCATAAGACACCTAGGTATTTGTAGTTGTCCACATATTCTAAATCAGAGCCGTCCAGATTAGTGATGCTAGTCGGGTGGGTGCGAGCAGCAATCGGTTGAAGAGCATGCATTTAGTTTTACTAGCATTTAAAAGCAGTTGGAGGCCACGGAAGGAGAGTTGTATGGTATTGAAGCTCGTTTGGAGGTTAGTTAACACAGTGTCCAAAGAAGGGCCAGAGGCATACAGAATGGTGGCGTCTGAGTAGAGGTGGATCAGAGACTCACCAGCAGCAAGAGCGACATCATTGATGTATACAGAGAAAAGATTCGGCCCGAGAATTAAACCCTGTGGCACCCCCATAGAGACTGCCAGAGGTCCGGACAACAGTCCCTCCGATTTGACACACTGAACTCTATCTGAGAAGTAGTTGGTGATCCAGGCAAGGCAGTCATTTAAGAAACCAAGGCTGTTGAGTCTGCCGATAAGAATGTGGTGATTGACAGAGTCGAGAGCCTGGGCCAGGTCGATGAAGACGGCTGCACAGTACTGTCTTTTATCGATGGCGGTTATGATATTGTTTAGGACCTTGAGCGTGGCTTGAGCATGACCAGCTCGGAAACCAGATTGCACAGCGGAGAAGGTACGGTGGGATTCGAAATGGTCGGTGATCTGTTTGTTAACTTGGCTTTCGAAGACCTTAGAAAGGCAGGGCAGGATGGATATAGGTCTATAACAGTTTGGGTCTAGAGTGTCTCCCCCTTTGAAGAGGGGGATGACCGTGGCAGCTCGTCAATCTTTGGGGAATCTCAGACGATACTAAAGAGAGGTTGAATAGGCTAGTAATTGCAACAATTTTGGGTGAAGGAGAAGCGGGGGGATTTGGGCAAGTTGCTGCAAGGGGTGCAGAGCTGTTGGCCGGGGTCGGGGTAGCCAGGTGGAAAGCATGGCCATTGAAATTCTAAATTATAGTGTATTTATCAGCGGTGACAGTGTTTCCGAGCCTCAGTGCAGTGGGCAGCTGGGAGGAGGTGCTCTTATTCTCCATGGACTTTACATTGTCCCAGAACTTTTTTGAGTTTGTGCTACAGGACGCAAAATTTCTGTTTGAAAAAGCTAGCATTTAATTTCTTAACTGACTGTGTATATTGGTTCCTAACTTCCCTGAAAAGTTGCATATCGCGGGGGCTATTCGATGCTAATGCAGTACACCACAGGATGTTTTTGTGCTGGTCAAGGGCAGTCAAGTCTGGGGTGAACCAAGGGCTATATCTGTTCTTAGTTCTACATTTTTTGAACAGGGCTTGCTTATTTAAGATGGAGAGGAAAGCACTTTTGAAGAGCAACCAGGCATCCTCTACTGACGGGATGAGGTCCATATCCTTCTAGGATACCCGGGCCAGGTCGGTTAGAAAGCCTACTGCCTTGATGCGGGCAGCCTACTGCCTTGACGCGGGCAGCCTACTGCCTTGACGCGGGCAGCCTACTGCCTTGACGCGGGCAGCCTACTGCCTTGACGCGGGCAGCCTACTGCCTTGACGCGGGCAGCCTACTGCCTTGACGCGGGCAGCCTACTGCCTTGACGCGGGCAGCCTACTGCCTTGACGCGGGCAGCCTACTGCCTTGACGCGGGCAGCCTACTGCCTTGACGCGGGCAGCCTACTGCCTTGACGCGGGCAGCCTACTGCCTTGGCGCGGGCAGCCTACTGCCTTGACGCGGGCAGCCTACTGCCTTGACGCGGGCAGCCTACCGCCTTGACGCGGGCAGCCTACTGCCTTGATGCACATCGCTGTGCTTATAATGTGAAGAAATAGTTTATCAACATCGGACTCATTACTTTTTAACATTTTTTTTTTCTGTAGTCCAGGTCTACTTGTTGTATGAATTTGGAATCTGTCATCCCACAACTGTCCCAGAGTCGGTTTGGAACAGGCCATTTCCATTTCGACAAGTTAACCAATAGAATTGACAGCCTAAACCGTTCTACTACAGTATAGATGACATAGACTTGTGATTTTGCGAGAGGCTGTGTGCTCCTCAAACAGTGGTTGATACATGGAGTTAAATATCTGGAGTAGCCTATCTAGCATGACTGAAAAGCAAACAGGCGCTTTCCCAAATTGAAACCGACTTGCCTCATATGCATAGACTAGTGATCTAGCGGTTTGTTACTCTTCTTATTGGCTGAGGAACAGGGGCAGCTATTTTAACATCTTCAGAGTGTGGATCTGAATTCGGTAAGAAGGACACGTGACGTTGCATCCTCCACTTTTCTGTTAATATAAAGTGATTTCTGTCATTCTGTGCACCGTGGGTGGACTCCCCTGAGCACCGTGGGTGGACCCCTCCCTGAGCACAGTGGGTGGACTCCCCCTGAGCACCGTGGGTAGACCCCCCTGAGCACCGTGGGTGGACTCCCCTGAGCACCGTGGGTGGACTCCCCTGAGCACCGTGGGTGGACTCCCCTGAGCACCGTGGGTGGACTCCCCTGAGCAACGTGGGTGGACTCCCCTGAGCAACGTGGGTGGACTCCCCTGAGCACCGTGGGTGGACCCCCCTGAGCACCGTGGGTGGACCCCCCTGAGCACCGTGGGTGGACTCCCCTGAGCACCGTGGGGGGACCCCCTGAGCACCGTGGGGGGACTCCCCTGAGCACCGTGGGGGGACTCCCCTGAGCACCGTTTTTCCCGAACGTTTTTCCCACCGTTTTTCCCGAACGGAAACCCTGGTGTGTGTGTTTGTACGAGTCTCTCACACTCACCGTTCTCATTGTTGCGATCCTGCACCAGGTGTTGGTAGACTGAGTCAGGGACCTCTGACTGACGGTAGTACCATTTAACACTGAGTAACAGATGGTCTCGTTTACTCTGTGAGGGTAGAGAGAGACAGAGAGAGAGAGTGAGAGACAGAGAGAGAGAGAGAGAGAGAGAAAGAAAGAAAGAGACATACAGACAGAGAGAGAAAGAGAGAGAAAGAGAGAGAGAGAGAGAGAGAGAGAGAGAGAGAGAGAGAGAGAGACAGAGAGACAGAGAGACAGAGAGACAGAGAGACAGAGAGAGAGAGAGAGAGAGAGAGAGAGAGAGAGAGAGAGAGAGACAGAGAGAGAGACAGAGAGAGAGAGTGAGAGACAGAGAGAGAGAGAGAGAGAGAGAGAGACAGAGAGAGAGACAGAGAGAGAGACAGAGAAGGGAGAGAGAAGGGAGAGAGAAGGGAGAGAGACAGAGAAGGGAGAGAGAAGGGAGAGAGACAGAGAGAGAGAGAGAGAGAGAGAGAGAGAGACAGAGAGAGACAGAGACAGAGACAGAGAGAGACAGAGACAGAGACAGAGACAGAGACAGACAGAGAGAGAGAGAGAGAGAGAGAGAGAGAGAGAGAGAGAGAGAGAGAGGAGAGAGAGAGAGAGAGAGAGAGGGAGAGAGAGAGAGAGAGAGAGAGAGAGAGAGAGAGAGAGAGAGAGAGAGAGAGAGAACAAATTTAGAAAAAACAAGCTCCAATAAAATAAACAGACAGTTGTTTGTTAACAGCGTCACACATTGATGTGTTGGCAGACAGGCATAGAAAATATCACCCTATACCCTACATAGTGCACTACTTTTGACCAGAGCCCCCATGGTTCCTAGTCTAAAATAGTGCACTGCATAGGGAATAGGGTGCCAATTTGGGACAAAGCTCACAGAGCCGTGCTGCCGCTGCTTTCTGCTTGTTATCCTGCCCTAGTCGCTCAGCCGGCTGCTGCCAAAAAGCCCACAGTGAAACGAGCTCAATTAAAAAGGGACTGGAGAGCATTTAGCTGCTTTAATGAAGTCCACAGATCAGATATTAGAAGCCTCCATGTGTAGAAGTCGGGGGGAAAGGAGAGGCGAAGTTACTGAGCTATATTCCTCTTCAAATAACCTTCTACTTGCTATCTCAAACCTAACGTAATAATTCAACCAATCAGAGTGCCAAAACAACAATCTAGAAAACCCTGCATGGGGCAAATCCTTAGTGCCATGCCACCCACTTGTCATCTGTGGTACTACAGCTCCCACCCTCAACTGCAGTACCATTAGATCGCCACTGAGCAGCAGCACTGAGTCACAGAGAGAGCTTCCGGAGGCTTGAATAAAGGGAGTACAAGCCTGGCCGGGCCAGGGAGAAGGATGAAAAGGGCACAACACTGTTTTCATTTCCCAACATTAAACATTTATTGTGCCTTCACACGAGCCCAACTGACCGTCGAGAGGTTTTAAAAGAACATTAAAGAGACCACAGCTAGGAGCGATGCTGCTACACACACAAATACAAACACACTCACACACAGTCCTTTGGGAGAAGCCAGATATCACAGCCATATTTATAAAACAGGGCTAGCCCACAGAACCACCATTGAGAGGGGGAGAGAGAGGGAGGGAGAGGGGAGAAATAGAGGGAGGGAGAGAGGGAGGGAGAAGGGTAGAGAGAGAGGGAGGGAGAAGGTTAGAGAGAGGGGGAGGGAGAAGGGTAGGCAGAAGGAGAGGGAGGGAGGCAGAAGGGGAGGGAGGAAGGGAGGCGCGAGGGAGGAAGGGAGGCAGAAGGGGAGGGAGAGACAGAAGGTTTAGGGGAGAGAAAGCGGGAGGGAGAAGGGTAGAGAGAGAGGGAGGGAGAAGGGTAGGGAGGGAGAGAGGCAGAAGGGGCGGGGGGAGAGAGGCAGAAGGGGAGGGGAAGAGAGAGAGGCAGAAGGGGAGGGAGAAGAGAGAGAGGCAGAAGGGGAGGGAGAGAGAGAGGCAGAAGGGGAGGGAGAGAGAGAGGCAGAAGGGGAGGGAGGCAGAAGAAGAGAGAGGGAGGCAGAAGAAGAGAGAGGGAGGCAAAAGAAGAGAGAGGGAGAGAGGTGGAAGGGGGGGAGGTGGAAGGGGAGGGAGGGAGAGAGAGAGGTGGAAGGGGAGGGAGGGAGAGAGAGAGGCAGAAGGGGAGGGAGGGAGAGAGGCAGAAGGGGAGGGAGGGAGAGAGAGGCAGAAGGGGAGTGAAGGAGAGAGAGAGGCAGAAGGGGAGGGAGGGAGAGAGAGAGGCAGAAGGGGAGGGAGGGAGAGAGAGAGGCAGAAGGGGAGGGAGGGAGGGAGGGAGAGAGGCAGAAGGGGAGGGGGGAGAGAGGCAGAAGGGGAGGGAGAGAGAGAGGCAGAAGGGGAGGGGGGGAGAGAGGCAGAAGGGGAGGGAGAGAGAGAGAGAGGCAGAAGGGGAGGGAGAGAGAGAGAGAGGCAGAAGGGGAGGGAGAGAGAGAGAGAGGCAGAAGGGAGGGAGAGAGAGAGAGAGGCAGAAGGGGAGGGAGGGAGAGAGAGAGAGAGGCAGAAGGGGAGGGAGGGAGGGAGAGAGAGAGGCAGAAGGGGAGGGAGAGAGGGAGAGAGAGAGGCAGAAGGGGAGGGAGGGAGGGAGAGAGAGAGGCAGAAGGGGAGGGAGGGAGAGAGGCAGAAGGGGAGGGAGGGAGGGAGAGAGAGAGGCAGAAGGGGAGGGAAGGAGAGAGAGAGGCAGAAGGTGTGACGGAGCGTGAGGTCTGTGCGTGACAGAGGGTGAGGTCAGTGCGTGACGGAGCGTGAGGTCCGTGCGTGACGGAGCGTGAGGTCCGTGCGTGACGGAGCGTGAGGTCCGTGCGTGACGGAGCGTGCGTGACGGAGCGTGAGGTCCGTGCGTGACGGAGCGTGAGGTCCGTGCGTGACGGAGCGTGAGGTCCGTGCGTGACGGAGCGTGAGGTCCGTGCGTGACGGAGCGTGAGGTCCGTGCGTGACAGAGCGTGAGGTCCTTGCGTGACAGAGCGTGAGGTCCGTGCGTGAAGGAGAGTGAGGTCCGTGCGTGACGGAGCGCGAGGTCAGTGAGTGACGGAGCGTGAGGTCAGTGCGTGACGGAGCGCGAGGTCAGTGCGTGACGGAGCGCGAGGTCAGTGCGTGACGGAGCGTGAGGTCAGTGCGTGACGGAGCGTGAGGTCAGTGCGTGACGGAGCGCGAGGTCAGTGCGTGAAGGAGAGTGAGGTCAGTGCGTGACGGAGCGTGAGGTCAGTGTGAAGACATTTCAAGTCTGTTGAGTGTGGTCTTCTGTTGAGTAATTTTTTTATTTATTTTTATTTCACCTTTAATTAAACAGGTAGGCCAGTTGAGAACAAGTTCTCATTTACAACTGCAACCTGGCCAAGATAAAGCAAAGCAGTTTGACACATACAACAACACAGAGTTACACATGGAATGAACAAACATACAATACACAATACAGTAGAACAAGTCTATATACAGTGTGTGCAAATGAGGAGGATAAGGGAGGTAAGGCAATAAATAGGCCGTGGTGGCAAAGTATTTCATATTTAGCAATTAAACACTGGAGTGATAGGATGTGCAGAAGATGAATGTGCAAGTAGAGATACTGGGGTGCAAAGGTGTAAGAAAAATAAATAAATACAGTATGGGGATGAGGTAGTTGGATGGGTTATTTACAGATGGGCTATGTACAGGTACAGTGATCTGTGAGCTGCTCTGACAGCTGGTGCTTAAAGCTAGTGAGGGAGATATGGGTCTCCAGCTTCAGTGATTTTTGCAGTTCATTCCAGTCATTGGCAACAGAGAACTGGAAGGAAAGGCGGCCAAAGGAAGAATTGGCTTTGGGGGTGACCATATAACCTGCTGGAGTGCGTGCTACGGGTGGGTGCTGCTATGGTGACCAGTGAGCTGAGATAAGGCGGGGCTTTACCTAGCAGAACCTTGTAGATGACCTGGAGCCAGTGGGTTTGGCGATGAATATGTAGCGAGGCCCAGCCAACGAGAGCATACAGGCCGCAGTGGTGGGTAGTATATGGGGCTTTGGTGACAAAACGGATGGCACTGTGATAGACTGCATTCAATTTGCTGAGTCGAGTGTTGGAGGCTATTTTGTAAATGACATCGCCAAAGTCGAGGATCGGTAGGATAAGTCAGTTTTACGGGGGTATGTTTGGCAGTATGATTGAATGATGCTTTCTTGTGAAATAAGAAGCTGATTCTAGATTTAATTTTGGATTGGAGATGATTAATGTGAGTCTGGAAGGAGAGTTTACAGTCTAACCAGACACCTAGGTATTTGTAGTTGTCCACATATTCTAAGTCACAGCCGTCCAGACTAGTGATGCTGGACGGGCGGGTGGGTGCGGGCAGCAATCGGTTGAAGAGCATACGTTTAGTTTTACTAGCATTTAAAAGCAGTTGGAGGCCACGGAAGGAGAGTTGTATGGCATTGAAGCTCGTCTGGAGGGTTGTTAACACAGTGTCCAAAGAAGGGCCAGAAGTATACAGAATGGTGTCGTCTGAGTAGAGTTGGATCAGAGAATCACCAGCAGCAAGAGCGACATCTTTGATGTATACAGAGAAGAGAGTCGGCCCGAGAATTGAGCCCTGTGTCATCCCCACAGAGACTGCCAGACAACAGGCCCTCTGATTTGACACACTGAACTCTATCTGAGAAGTAGTTGGTGAACCAGGCGAGGCAATCATTTGAGAAACCAAGGCTGTTGAGTCTGCCGACAAGAATGTGGTGATTGACAGAGTCGAAAGCCTTGGCCAGGTCAATGAATACGGCTGCACAGTATTGTCTCTGATCGATGGCAGTTATGATGTCGTTTAGGACCTTGAGCGTGTCTGAGGTGCACCCATGACCAGCTTTGAAACCAGATTGCATAGTGGAGAAGGTACGGTGGGATTCGAAATAGTCTGTAATCTGTTTGTTAACTTGGCTTTTGAAGACCTTAGAAGGGCAGGGCAGGATAGATATAGGTCTGTAGCAGTTTGGGTCTAGAGTGCCCCTTTGAAGAGGGGGATGACCGCGGCAGATTTCCAATCTTTGGGGAATCTCAGACGATAATAAAGAGAGGTTGAACAGGCTAGTAAAAGGGGCAGATCCTTATAGAAAGAGAGGGTCCAGATTGTCTAGTCCGGCTGATTTGTAGGGGTCCAGATTGTCTAGTCCGGCTGATTTGTAGGGGTCCAGATTGTCTAGTCCGGCTGATTTGTAGGGGTCCAGATTGTCTAGTCCGGCTGATTTGTAGGGGTCCAGATTTTACAGCTCTTTCAAAACATCAGCTATCTGGAGAAATGGGGGGGGGGGGGCTAGGGCGAGTTGTTGAGACGGGATGAGATCAATATCCTTCCAGGATACCCAGGCCAGGTCGATTAGAAAGGCCTGCTCGCTGAAGTGTTTTAGGGAGCGTTTGACAGTGATGAGGGGTGGTCGTTTGACCGCAGACCCATTATGGACGCAGGCAATGAGGCAGTGATCGCTGAGATCTTGGTTGAAGACAGCAGAGTTGTATTTGGAGGGCAAGTTGGTTAGGATGATATCTATGAGGGTGTCCGTGTTTAAGGCTTTGGGGAGGTACCTGGTGGGTTCATTGATAATTTGTGTGAGATTGAGGGCATCTAGCTTAGATTGTAGGATGGCCGGGGTGTTAAGCATATTCCTGTTTAGGTCACCTAGCAGCACGAACTCTGAAGATAGATGGGGGCAATCAATTCACATATGGTGTCCAGGGCACAGCTGGGGGCAGAGGGTGGTCTATAGCAGACTGCAACGGTGAGAGACTTGTTTCTGGAAAGGTGGATTTTTAAAAGCAGAAGCTCAAATTGTTTGGGTACAGACCTGGATAGTAAGACAGAACTCTGCAGGCTCTCTCTGCAGTATATTGCAACACCACTCCCTTTGGGAGATCTAACTTGTTGTAAAATGTTAGTTAGGGATGGAAATCTCAGGGTTTTTGGTGGTCTTCCTAAGCCAGGATTCAGACACGGCTAGGACATCCGGGTTAGCAGAGTGTGCTAAAGCAGTGAATAGAACAAACTTAGGGAGGAGGCTTCTAATGTTAACATGCATGAAACCAAGGCTATTACAGTTACAGAAGTCATCAAAAGAGAGCGCCTGGGCAATAGGAGTGGAGCTAGGCACTGCAGGGCCTGGATTACCCTCTACACCACCAGAGGAAGAGAGGAGAAGTAGGATAAGGGTACAGCTAAAGGATATAAGAACTGGCCGTCTAGTACGTTCGGAACAGAGAGTGAAAGGAGCAGGTTTCTGGGCACGATAGCATAGATTCAAGGCATAGTGTACAGAGGTAGGATGTGAGTACATTGGAGGAAAACCTAGGCATTGAGTAATGAAGAGAGAGATATAGTCTCTAGAGACGTTTAAACCAGGTGATGTCACCGCATATGTGGGAGGTGGAACTAAATGGTAGGTTATTGAGCAGGGCTAGAGGCTCTACAGTGAAATAAGACAGTAATCACCAAGGACAGTAATGGACGAGTCATATTGATATTAGGAAGAGGCATGCATAGCCGGGTGATCATAGGGGTCCAGTGAGTGGTGTGGGGGGGGGGACTAGAGATTAAATGCAGTCCCCCAAAAACCTTCTAACCCACCTATGTCTCTCTCTCTGAGTGTGTGTCGCCAGCTGTTGTTCAGCATGTGAAGAAACTAAAGCCCCAGCTAACCGCCTGTCTGCATCAGTCCTACTACCTCACACAGTGCTGATTTGATCTGATCACAGGGAAAATCCACATCAGCAGGCATTTTTCAAACGCATTCCTAACCACTGAGAGACACACACACACATACACTTGAAGAGATGTGCGCTGCTATGCAATGATGTCACGGTTCTTCACGAATCCCCGTCAACCTCTACATCTAGCCAACGTTTCAGGAACGTTTAAGTTCAGACAGATACGACCAGCTTTAAAGACCTTTTCATCTACAGCTGGCGTATAAATGAAGAAGTGTTTTCTGGAGATGATAAATGTTTTCTGAAGTGTACATGTACTAAGCTCATGTTTTAGCGATAAAACAAGTCAACTATCAAGTGCTTTGCTAAACGCTGTTAGAATACGGATGCAGAAACACGCAGAAACGCACACAAACACTCACAGTTGACAAAAAAAAGCATAACAGTCAGTGAATAAAACTGTCTGCCCTTGTGAGTGAAGTGGGGGAAATGGCTACCTCGTTCCAGAGCTGAGATTGGGCTACTCTGTTTGCACACGGAGCAGATCAACACACACTCACAGAGAAGATTACAGCCACATTGTGGAGATAAGCATTAACAGACAGGAGGGAGAAAGAGGAAGAGATCAGCAGAGAAAGGAAGATAACAGAACCACAGAGACGGAGGAAGAGAGAGTGAGAAAGAGAGAACCAGAGAGAGAGAGAGAGAGAGAGAGAACCAGAAAGAGAGAGAGAGTGAGAGAGAGAACCAGAGAGAGAGAGAGAGTGAGAAAGAGAGAACCAGAGAGAGAGAGAGAGTGAGAAAGAGAGAACCAGAGAGAGAGAGAGAGAGAGAAAGAGAGAACCAGAGAGAGAGAGAGAGAGTGAGAAAGAGAGAGAGAGTGAGAAAGAGAGAACCAGAGAGAGAGAGAGAGAGAAAGAGAGAACCAGAGAGAGAGAGAGAGTGAAAAAGAGAGAGTGAGAAAGAGAGAACCAGAGAGAGAGAGAGAGAGAAAGAGAGAACCAGAGAGAGAGAGAGAGAGAAAGAGAGAACCAGAGAGAGAGAGTGAGAAAGAGAGAACCAGAGAGAGAGAGAACCACGGCGAGAGAGAGAGAGAGAGAACCACGGCGAGAGAGAGAACCACGGCGAGAGAGAGAGAGAGAGAGAGAGTGAGAAAGAGAGAACCAGAGAGAGAGAGTGGGTGAGAAAGAGAGAACCAGAGAGAGAGAGAGAGAACCATGGCGAGAGAGATAAAGTAAGAATGTCACGATGCTGAATTGATTAGAGACACTCCAGGATGCCGTAGAGTGGAGCACCCGGGAGGCGGCCATCTCTCCCTCCACACTCGAATCTCCACTGGGAGATAGCCACTCTGGTGCGGGAGATAGAATAACACCTGGGCTAGGATAACACAGGTGTTAGGAGCTAGGATGACACAGGGGCTAGGATAACACAGGGGCTAGGATAACACAGGGGCTAGGATAACACAGGGGCTAGGAGCTAGGATGACACAGGGGATAGGAGCTAGGATAACACAGGGGCTAGGAGCTAGGATAACACAGGGGATAGGAGCTAGGATAACACAGGGGCTAGGAGCTAAGATAACACAGGGGATAGGAGCTAGGATAACACAGGGGCTAGGATAACACAGGGGCTAGGAGCTAAGATAACACAGGGGATAGGAGCTAGGATAACACAGGAGCTAGGATAACACAGGGGCTAGGATAACACAGGGGCTAGGATAACACAGGGGCTAGGATAACACAGGGGCTAGGAGCTAAGATAACACAGGGGATAGGAGCTAGGATAACACAGGGGCTAGGAGCTAAGATAACACAGGGGATAGGAGCTAGGATAACACAGGGGATAGGAGCTAGGATAACACAGGGGATAGGAGCTAGGATAACACAGGGGATAGGAGCTAGGATAACAGGAGCTAGGATAACACAGGGGATAGGAGCTAGGATAACACAGGGGATAGGAGCTAGGATAACACAGGGGATATTTGTATTTGTATTTTATTTCACCTTTATTTCACCAGGTAGGCTAGTTGAGAACAAGTTCTCATTTGCAACTGCGACCTGGCCAAGATAAAGCATAGCAGTGTGAGCAGACAACACAGAGTTACACATGGAGTAAACAATTAACAAGCCAATAACACAGTAGAAAACAAAGGTCCCACCTATGGGTGGGCCCTTTGATAGGATAGGAGATAGGATAACAGGGGCTAGGATAACACAGGGGATAGGAGCTAGGATAACACAGGAGCTAGGATAACACAGGGGACAGGAGCTAGGATAACACAGGGGATAGGAGCTAGGATAACACAGGGGATAGGAGCTAGGATAACACAGGGGATAGGAGCTAGGATAACACAGGGGACAGGAGCTAGGATAACACAGGGGATAGGAGCTAGGATAACACAGGGGATATGAGCTAGGATAACACAGGGGATAGGAGCTAGGATAACACAGGGGATAGGAGTTAGGATAACACAGGGGATAGGAGCTAGGATAACACAGGGGATAGGAGCTAGGGTAACACAGGGGATAGGAGCTAGGATAACACAGGGGATAGGAGCTAGGATAACACAGGGGATAGGAGCTAGGATAACACAGGGGGTAGGAGCTAGGATAACACAGGGGATAGGAGCTAGGATAACACAGGGGATAGGAGCTAGGATAACAGGGGCTAGGATAACACAGGGGCTAGGATAACACAGGGGATAGGAGCTAGGATAACACAGGG
>NC_034197.2:41094460-41121960 GCF_002021735.2 Oncorhynchus kisutch | reverse complement strand
CTCCTCTTCGTGTGAAGAGGAGAGGCGAGAAGGATCGGAGGACCAATATGCAGCGTGGTAGGTGTCCATGGTTTTTAATACGAAACACTGAACATGATCACATATATACAAAATAACAAACGTGAACTAACCGAAACAGTCACGTGTGGCACAAACCCTGACACAGGAAACAATCACCCACAAAATACCCAAAGAATATGGCTGCCTAAATATGGTTGCCAATCAGAGACAACGATAGACAGCTGCCTCTAATTGAGAAACAATCTAGGCAACCATAGACCTAGAAAGGAAACAGCCCCATAAACTTACAAAACCCCTAGACAAAACACATAAAACCCCCTTGTCACACCCCATGTCACACCCCATGTCACACCCTGACCTAACCAAGATAATAAAGAAAAGAAAGATAACTAAGGCCAGGGCGTGGCACTAGTAGACTTCATCTCAGGACCTAACACCGGCTTCTCTGGCATTATCTCTTCAATATGAATCATCTTACGATTGAAGTAATGACTAATAAATGCTGAATTAACTATTTAATAATCCATTATGCCTTCAGAAAGTATTCACACCCCTCGACTTTATCCACATTTTCTTCTTACTCTTGAGATTGTTGTGTCACTGGCCTACACACAATACCCTATCATGTCAAAGTGAACTTAAAACGAAAACCTGAAATGCCAAGAGTCAATAAGTATTCAACCCCTTTGTTGTGGAAAGCCTGGTTAAGTTCAGGAGTAAAAATTTGCTTAACAAGTCCCACAATATGTTGCATGGACTCATTCTGTGTTCAATAAACGTGTTTAATGTGATTTTTGAACAGACTACCTCATCTCTGTATCCCCACACTTAACAATTATCTGTTAAGGTCCCTCACTCAAGCAGGGAATTTCAAACACAGATTCATGTGGCAAAGAAATTAACTTAATGTCCTGAATACAAAAAGCGTTATGTTTGGGCCAAATCTAACACAACACATCACCGAGTACCCTACAACATATTTTCAATCATGGTGGTGGCTGCATCATGTTGTGGGTATGCTTGTCATCTGCAAGGACTGGGGAGTTTTTTTTGGGGAAAAAAATAAATGGGATAGAGCTAAGCACAGGCAAAATCCTAGAGGAAAACCTGGTTCAGTCTGCTTTCCAACAGGCACTAGGAAACAAATGTGTTTTAGCTTATTTTGCTGAAAGTTACAAGGCCGAATATACACAAGTTTATTACCAAGACAACATTGAATGTTCCTGAGTGGCCTAGTTACAGTTGTGACTGAAATCTACTTGAAAAACTATGGCAAGACCTGAAAATGTCTGTCTACCAATGACCAACAAACAACTTGACAGAGCTTGAAGAATTTTTAAATGAATAATGTGCGAATATTGAACAATCTCAGGTGTGTAAACCTCTTCAAGACTTAAGTAAGTCGCTGTCATAGGTGATCATAACATGCATCGAATACTTATATAAATGAGATATTAGGGCCTCCTGAGTGGCGCTAGCTATGCCACCAGAGATCCTGGTTTGAGTCCAGGCTCTGTCAAGGCCAGCCGCGATCGGGCGGCGCACAATTGGCCCAGCGTCGTCCGGGTTAGGGGAGTGTTTGGCCCAGCGTGGGTTGTGTTTCAGAGGACGCACGGCTCTTGATCTTCGGCCTCTCCCGAGTCCATATGGGAGTTGCAGCGAAGAGACAAGACTGTAACTACCAATTGGATCCCATGAAATTAAGGAGAAAAAGTTTTTTAAAAAGCAAATTAAATATTTATGTATTTCATTTTCAATACATTTGCTACCGATGGATCTGCTAGTACTGAGTGTTTTTCACCCTGCTCTAAAACCAGAGAAATGTGCCAGAATACCAGTACAGGAGCTCTGCAACCACTGCCATCTGGATGACAGACGACCACACACACACACCCAGACGCCCACACACACACACACACACACACACACACACACACACACACACACACACACACGTCTGCTGTGTTCTCACACATCCCAGGATCAGAAAATGAGGAACGACCGTTGAGACAAAGTTCAGAGGAAGAAGAAAGCACCTTTAATCTTTTTTGCCAAAGGCTACATTTACTACTAGGCTACATTTACTACTAGGCTATAGGCTACATTTACTGCTAGGCTACATTTACTGCTAGGCTACATTTACTACTAGGCTATAGGCTACATTTACTACTAGGCTATAGGCTACATTTACTGCTAGGCTACATTTACTACTAGGCTATAGGCTACATTTACTGCTAGGCTACATTTACTACTAGGCTATTGGATACATTTACTACTAGGCTTCATTTACTACTAGGCTATAGGCTACATTTACTGCTAGGCTACATTTACTACTAGGCTATTGGATACATTTACTACTAGGCTTCATTTACTACTAGGCTATAGGCTACATTTACTGCTAGGCTACATTTACTACTAGGCTACATTTACTACTAGGCTATAGGCTACATTTACTACTAGGCTATAGGCTACATTTACTGCTAGGCTACATTTACTACTAGGCTATAGGCTACATTTACTGCTAGGCTACATTTACTACTAGGCTATTGGATACATTTACTACTAGGCTTCATTTACTACTAGGCTATAGGCTACATTTACTGCTAGGCTACATTTACTGCTAGGCTACATTTACTACTAGGCTATAGGCTACATTTACTACTAGGCTATAGGCTACATTTACTGCTAGGCTACATTTACTGCTAGGCTACATTTACTACATTTACTACTAGGCTACATTTCTCTCCTGATTTTCTATCACAAGGATTCACTTAAGTTGTGCTGGGTAGTGTGTAGTCTAGGTATTGTATAGGGGAGTGTGTAGTCTAGGTATTGTATAGGGTATTGTGCAGGGTAGTGTGTAGTCTAGGTATTGTATAGGGGAGTGTGTAGTCTAGGTATTGTATAGGGGAGTGTGTAGTCTAGGTATTGTGTAGGGTAGTGTGTAGGGTAGTGTGTAGTCTAGGTATTGTATAGGGTAGTGTGTAGTCTAGGTATTGTATAGGGTAGTGTGTAGTCTAGGTATTGTATAGGGTAGTGTGTAGTCTAGGTATTGTATAGGGTAGTGTGTAGCCTAGGTATTGTATAGGAGAAGTGCACTGCAGTGACAACACTCTCCCTCTCCTTTCCCGGACAGCCTGAATAATAATGGTAACCCTAATAATGTTGACATGTTTTCTCCCTGTCAACAGATTCCTCTTCCTTTGCTCCCCTCGCCTGTCAAACAGAGGGAGGGAGGAGCATCCACAAAGATGTGAACGAGCTGAGAGACAATGAAACCTGACAGAGCTTGAGAGGATCTGTAGAGAAGAATGGAAGAAACTCCCTGAATACAGGTGTGCCAAGTTTGTAGGATCATAGCCAAGAAGACGAGGCTGTAATCGCTGCCAAAGGTACTAAGTAAAGGGTCTGAATACTTATGTAAATGTGATGTATATATAAATAATGAACTTTTTTAATATAAATTAGCAAACATAAAATAAAATAAAACAGTTTTGCTTTGTCATTACGGGGTATTGTGATGTCATTACGGGGTATTGTGATGTCATTATGGGGTATTGTGATGTCATTACGGGGTATTGTGATGTCATTACGGGGTATTGTGATGTCATTATGGGGTATCGTGATGTCATTACGGGGTATTGTGATGTCATTACGGGGTATTGTGATGTCATTATGGGGTATCGTGATGTCATTATGGGGTATTGTGATGTCATTACGGGGTATTGTGATGTCATTATGGGGTATTGTGATGTCATTACGGGGTATTGTGATGTCATTATGGGGTATTGTGGGGTATTGTGATGTCATTATGGGGTATTGTGATGCCATTACGGGGTATTGTGATGTCATTACGGGGTATTGTGATGTCATTATGGGGTATTGTGATGTCATTATGGGGTATTGTGATGCCATTATGGGGTATTGTGATGTCATTACGGGGTATTGTGATGTCATTATGGGGTATGGTGAGGTCATTATGGGGTATTGTGAGGTCATTATGGGGTATTGTGATGCCATTATGGGGTATTGTGATGCCATTATGGGGTATTGTGATGCCATTATGGGGTATTGTGTGTAGATTGATGAGGAATAAAACTATTTAATCCATTTTTAGTCATAAGTCTGTAACGTAACCAAATATGGAAAAAGTCAAGGGGTCTGGATACTTTCTGGATGCGGTGTATAAATGTGTCCATTTGGGGATCTGATAGTATTTCTGATTGGCTTAACTCACCACCACTAATGAGCAGTGGAGTTTTTCAAAGTCATGTTTTCTTCATCTCAAACAGCAAGCAAACAAAGTCTGTTTTTACATCACATTGAGAATGACAATAATTCCTCAATGTATTAGAAAAATCTTTCCAGCTCTCTCTCCCCCTGTCGATAACCACTCAGCGTGAAAAGGGGGGGAAATGTTGTGCTCTGATCCAGTCGAAACGTCATAAAATAGACCTACCTGATTACTTCTGATCCCTGGTGTATCAGCCTACAGACGTGTGTCAGGAGCTCAGGAAACTCAGGCTCCAGGATATTTTATACAATGTTGCAAGTTTGTTTAGCCCAAGCCTTCTGGCTGAACCAAGTTGATACAATGTTGCAAGTTTGTTTAGCCCAAACCTTCTGGCTGAACCAAGTTGATACAATGTTTCAAGTTCCTTGCAGAGACAGGCCACTTGTTGCCAATGAGGTTATTTTCAATCTGCAGGCTGCAATGTTTTTATTTGTTGGCCTTGTTGTAGACTATTTGCATAGTTAGCAAAATAAGCTACTTGTAGATTTGTATAATTTTAATTTCAATATGTTAATTAACCACATGAGTATAAGTGTGTGTGTCTGAGCTATTTACATATTAAACCTTGTGTCACTTTGAACACAGCCAGCAAGCAGCATATATGATCTATCGAAGCAGCATTAACCTGGAGCCTTGAGACTAGGCTGGGGATGGGGGATTTCTGGGTCGCATAAAACAAAAGTCCTCCATCCCCTACCTCGGAGGAGGGATGGAGGAGGAGGGATGGCTGTCTGAGGAGGAGGAGGGATGGCTGTCTGAGGAGGAGGAGGGATGGAGGTCTGAGGAGGAGGAGGGATGGCTGTCTGAGGAGGAGGAGGGATGGAGGTCTGAGGAGGAGGAGGGATGGAGGAGGAGGGATGGCTGTCTGAGGAGGAGGAGGGATGGAGGTCTGAGGAGGAGGAGGGATGGCTGTCTGAGGAGGAGGAGGGATGGAGATCTGAGGAGGAGGAGGGATGGAGGAGGAGGGATGGCTGTCTGAGGAGGAGGAGGGATGGAGGCCTGAGGAGGAGGAGGGATGGAGGTCAGACTAGAGGAGAGGTGCTGTAGTCAGACTAGAGGAGAGGTGCTGTAGTCAGACTAGAGGAGAGGTGCCTCACACACCCACCAGGGTCGCCGATATCCTCAGACACCCACCAGGGTCGCCTGTATTCTCACCCACCCACCAGGGTCGCCTGTATTCTCACCCACCCACCAGGGTCGCATGTATTCTCACACACCCACCAGGGTCACCTGTATTCTCACACACCCACCAGGGTCGCCTGTATTCTCACCCACCCACCAGGGTCGCCTGTATTCTCACCCACCCACCAGGGTCGCCTGTATTCTCACACACCCACCAGGGTCGCCTGTATTCTCACACACCCACCAGGGTCGCCTGTATTCTCACACACCCACCAGGGTCGCCTGTATTCTCACACACCCACCAGGGTCGCCTGTATTCTCACACACCCACCAGGGTCGCCTGTATTCTCACACACCCACCAGGGTCACCGATATCCTCACACACGCACCAGGGTCGCCGGTATTCTCACACACCCACCAGGGTCACCGATATCCTCACACACCCACCAGGGTCACCGATATCCTCACACACCCACCAGGGTCGCCGATATCCTCACACCCCCACCAGGGTCGCTGGTATTCTCACCTACCCACCAGGGTTTCTGTAAATTGCCAGCTTTTGGACAATTATTTTATACATTTTTAAAGTGGATACAATTTTGTCCGGGAGAGGCTGTCTATCATAGGCTACACCCCGGATTTCGCCCTTCAGCTCCATTCTCTCACTCCTTGCTCACACATGCTGTTTTGATTAATTCTGCTAAGACAATATTGTTGACTAAATGAAGTTAGATCTGTCTTTTTAATTGTGTGCTCCGTATGTAGTTTGAGATCGGTTATAAAGAAGGTCATCTATTGCGGTCATCTGTTGGGTACAGTAGGCACTAGCCTTTGCTGTTAATAGCTGTAACATATAGGCTTTTGGAAAAGTTTAAATCAGTTGTCAAGTGGTTTTGTTTTTTTTTCATTCTGTTGAGCCATTTTCTTCGGCCCAAATGAAGTTCCAACCGTAAAAAAAAAGCTTCAGAAAATGCTTTTTCCTTGCCCCAGGAAACAAGACTGCAAAAGTTGCAAAATCATTTCTATATATCATTTGTTATTTAAGTTGCAAAATCAAAATCAACACGTAGATTACTTTTTATGAATATCAAAAACAGTGTGGTTCAAAACTTGTAAAAAAAGTTGTAAAAAAAGAAATATTATACATTTAAGTTTCAAAAACATAGCACATTTTGGGGTAATTCCCCCTAGCAACACGATGAGGTTGCCATGTTACACCTCCAGGACAAATTGTTACACACGTCCATGCTTGCAGAAAGAACCGCACCAGGAAATCCCCCGATGACAAGACATAAAGAAGCTGTTGAAAGGTGCGACATGGATTTTTCAGGACTTTATGTAGCTGCCGGGACCTTTAATGTTTTGAGAGATGTGTTCCCTACCAAGTCTTGTGTTGTCTTTAGTTTGGCTCGAAGGCCAAAGCAATGATGGACCTTTTGTTGGCGAAATACAGCTGCTAAAACATACTGTATTTACAGTGAAAACATACTGTATTTACAGTGAAAACATACTGTATTTACAGTGTACATGGTGAAAACATACTGTATTTACAGTGTACACGGTGAAAACATACTGTATTTACAGTGAAAACATACTGTATTTACAGTGTACACGGTGAAAACATACTGTATTTACAGTGAAAACATACTGTATTTACAGTGTACATGGTGAAAACATACTGTATTTACAGTGTACACGGTGAAAACATACTGTATTTACAGTGAAAACATACTGTATTTACAGTGTACACAGTGAAAACATACTGTATTTACAGTGAAAACAGTGAAAACATACTGTATTTACAGTGTACATGGTGAAAACACTGTATTTACAGTGAAAACATACTGTATTTACAGTGAAAACATACTGTATTTACAGTGTACATGGTGAAAACATACTGTATTTACAGTATACATGATGAAAACACTATTTACAGTGTACATGATGAAAACATACTGTACTTACAGTGTACATGGTGAAAACATACTGTATTTACAGTGAAAACAGTGAAAACACTGTATTTACAGTGAAAACATACTGTATTTACAGTGTACATGGTGAAAACATACTGTATTTACAGTGAAAACAGTGAAAACATACTGTATTTACAGTGAACAGTGAAAACATACTGTATTTACAGTGAAAACAGTGAAAACATACTGTATTTACAGTGAAAACATACTGTATTTACAGTGAAAACATACTGTATTTACAGTATACATGATGAAAACATACTGTATATACAGTATACATGATGAAAACATACTGTATTTACAGTGTACATGATGAAAACATACTGTATTTACAGTGTACATGGTGAAAACACTGTATTTACAGTGAAAACAGTGAAAACATACTGTATTTACAGTGAAAACAGTGAAAACATACTGTATTTACAGTGTACATGATGAAAACATACTGTATTTACAGTGTACTTGGTGAAAACATACTGTATTTACAGTGTACATGGTGAAAACATACTGTATTTACAGTGTACATGATGAAAACATACTGTATTTACAGTGAAAACAGTGAAAACATACTGTATTTGCAGTGTACATGGTGAAAACATACTGTATTTACAGTGTACATGGTGAAAACATACTGTATTTACAGTGTACATGGTGAAAACATACTGTATTTACAGTGTACATGGTGAACAGTGAAAACATACTGCATTTACAGTGTACATGGTGAAAACATACTGTATTTACAGTGTACATGGTGAAAACATACTGTATTTACAGTGTACATGGTGAACATTGAAAACATACTGCATTTACAGTGTACATGGTGACAACATACTGTATTTACAGTGTACATGGTGAAAACAGTGAAAACATACTGTATTTACAGTGTACATGATGAAAACATACTGTATTTACAGTGTACATGATGAAAACATACTGTATTTACAGTGTACACAGTGAAAACATACTGTATTTACAGTGAAAACAGTGAAAACATACTGTATTTACAGTGAAAACAGTGAAAACATACTATATTTACAGTGAACAGTGAAAACATACTGTATTTACAGTGAAAACAGTGAAAACATACTGTATTTACAGTGAAAACATACTGTATTTACAGTGAAAACATACTGTATTCACAGTATACATGATGAAAACATACTGTATTTACAGTGTACATGATGAAAACATACTCTATTTACAGTGTACATGGTGAAAACATACTGTATTTACAGTGAAAACAGTGAAAACATACTGTATTTACAGTGAAAACAGTGAAAACATACTGTATTTACAGTGTACATGATGAAAACATACTGTATTTACAGTGTACTTGGTGAAAACATACTGTATTTACAGTGTACATGGTGAAAACATACTGTATTTACAGTGTACATGATGAAAACATACTGTATTTACAGTGAAAACAGTGAAAACATACTGTATTTGCAGTGTACATGGTGAAAACATACTGTATTTACAGTGTACATGGTGAAAACATACTGTATTTACAGTGTACATGGTGAAAACATACTGTATTTACAGTGTACATGGTGAACAGTGAAAACATACTGCATTTACAGTGTACATGGTGAAAACATACTGTATTTACAGTGTACATGGTGAAAACATACTGTATTTACAGTGTACATGGTGAACATTGAAAACATACTGCATTTACAGTGTACATGGTGACAACATACTGTATTTACAGTGTACATGGTGAAAACAGTGAAAACATACTGTATTTACAGTGTACATGATGAAAACATACTGTATTTACAGTGTACACAGTGAAAACATACTGTATTTACAGTGTACACAGTGAAAACATACTGCATTTACAGTGTACATGGTGAAAACATACTGTATTTACAGTGTACACAGTGAAAACATACTGTATTTACAGTGTACACGGTGAAAACACTATTTACAGTGTACACGGTGAAAACATACTGTATTTACAGTGTACATTATGAAAACATACTGTATTTACAGTGTACATGGTGAAAACATACTGTATTTACAGTGTACACGGTGAAAACATACTGTATTTACAGTGTACACGGTGAAAACATACTGTATTTACAGTGTACACGGTGAAAACATACTGTATTTAGTGTACACAGTGAAAACATACTGTATTTACAGTGTACACAGTGAAAACATACTGTATTTACAGTGTACACGGTGAAAACATACTGTATTTACAGTGTACACGGTGAAAACATACTGCATTTACAGTGTACATGGTGAAAACATACTGTATTTACAGTGTACATGATGAAAACATACTGTATTTACAGTGTACATGGTGAAAACAGTGAAAACATACTGTATTTACAGTGTACATGATGAAAACATACTGTATTTACAGTGTACATGGTGAAAACAGTGAAAACATACTGTATTTACAGTGTACACGGTGAAAACATACTGCATTTACAGTGTACATGGTGAAAACAGTGAAAACATACTGTATTTACAGTGTACATGATGAAAACATACTGTATTTACAGTGTACATGGTGAAAACAGTGAAAACATACTGTATTTACAGTGTACATGATGAAAACATACTGTATTTACAGTGTACACAGTGAAAACATACTGTATTTACAGTGTACACAGTGAAAACATACTGCATTTACAGTGTACATGGTGAAAACATACTGTATTTACAGTGTACACAGTGAAAACATACTGTATTTACAGTGTACACGGTGAAAACACTATTTACAGTGTACACGGTGAAAACATACTGTATTTACAGTGTACATTATGAAAACATACTGTATTTACAGTGTACATGGTGAAAACATACTGTATTTACAGTGTACACGGTGAAAACATACTGTATTTATAGTGTACACGGTGAAAACATACTGTATTTACAGTGTACACGGTGAAAACATACTGTATTTAGTGTACACAGTGAAAACATACTGTATTTACAGTGTACATGGTGAAAACATACTGTATTTACAGTGTACATGGTGAAAACATACTGTATTTACAGTGTACTTGGTGAAAACATACTGCATTTACAGTGTACATGGTGAAAACATACTGTATTTACAGTGTACATGATGAAAACATACTGTATTTACAGTGTACACAGTGAAAACATACTGTATTTACAGTGTACACAGTGAAAACATACTGTATTTACAGTGTACACAGTGAAAACATACTGTATTTACAGTGTACATGGTGAAAACATACTGCATTTACAGTGTACATGATGAAAACGTACTGTATTTACAGTGTACACAGTGAAAACATACTGTATTTACAGTGTACATGGTGAAAACACAATTTACAGTGTACATGGTGAAAACATACTGTATTTACAGTGTACATGGTGAAAACACTGTATTTACAGTGTACACAGTGAAAACATACTGTATTTACAGTGTACATGGTGAAAACACTATTTACAGTGTACATGGTGAAAACATACTGTATTTACAGTGTACATGGTGAAAACACTGTATTTACAGTGTACATTATGAAAACATACTGTATTTACAGTGTACACGGTGAAAACATACTGTATTTACACATTCCCTCGTTTTTGGGGCTCAACTCGATCAGTGAAGGACCGAACACAACGTTCAACAACAAGGTAACCAAGGTGAAACACAGCAACATCGGAACGTCGCTAGGGAAATTACCCAAGATGCACTAAAAAAATAATAACTTTTATACAAGTTTTGAAATACACAGGTGGCCCTTGGACTATAATGGTGTGTTAACCTGCTGGTATTTTTCCTTTAAACATTGGCTTCACTTATTTTGATATTACCCTAATAAAGTTGTAAAAAATAAAACAAACTGTTGTGAAGATTTGGTGTGGAGTGGATATTATTTAGCTACTGATATGATATGAAGCCAGTGTCCACCGACCCTCCAACTGATTCAGACAGGTAAACTTCAGGTGAGGAAGAATGTTTAAGGCCTTCCAGAGTTTAATCGATGGCCGCGCCGGGTCGATGGCCGCGCCTAATCGATGGACGCGCCGAGTCGATGGATGCACAGAGTCTGAGGTTTCTTTTTCTCTGCTCTCTGACCTGATACCAGATGGATGGTCTTCCATTTCTTCAATGCAAATTTAAATGTTCCCAGTCATGTTGTCTGGCACCAGATTTCCCTAACAGAAACCCTGACACACACACGCACGCACACACAGGCACGCACACACAGGCACGCACACACAGGCACACAGGCACACACACACACACAGGCACACACACACACACACACACACACACACACACACACACACACACACACACACACACACATCAACAGAGAAGACAGGAAATGAGACAGCCTGGGATAATGCAGGACCAATTCTTCAGAATACCCAGCAGAATGTGTGTTATTAGGTGTCGGTGGTGTTCTCTCTTTATAACAGCAGCTGTTAGGGGCTGTGGAGCGAGAGAGACAGCGAGTGTTATTGTGTTTGATATTAGGTGTTGTCTGGTCAGTTGACTCATATAGTGGAGCACAGCTGATTGGATTATTTATGATATACCAACACACGCTCGCGCACGTGAAAAAAAGGAGGGAGGGAGAGGTTGAGAAAATGAGAACGATGCAGAGGAAAACAGAGAGGGAATATATATAGGAGGCAGGTGTATCACCCAGGTGTAAATAAGTGCTATCCTACAGCAGAACTAAACTTCCTTTTCCTGTCTGATCGTCAAGGTGACCCTGCTGTCTTGTGCTGTGATGTCACAATCACCACTACAGCATCAGCCGGCTGACACATCCTGCATCACCTGCACGCTGTACAACCAGTGGGGGGGGTACACTATGCTAGATACCAGAACAGTAAGAATCTATACATCGATAGGCTGAGCAAGTCTAAACCAGTGTGGCGTTTGGGGGGGGTACACTATGCTAGATACCAGAACAGTAAGAATCTATACATCGATAGGCTGAGCAAGTCTAAACCAGTGTGGCGTTTGGGGGGTACACTATGCTAGATACCAGAACAGTAAGAATCTATACATCGATAGGCTGAGCAAGTTTAAACCAGTGTGGCTTTGGGGGGTACACTATGCTAGATACCAGAACAGTAAGAATCTATACATCGATAGGCTGAGCAAGTCTAAACCAGTGTGGCGTTTGGGGGGGGTACACTATGCTAGATACCAGAACAGTAAGAATCTATACATCGATAGGCTGAGCAAGTCTAAACCAGTGTGGCGTTGGGGGGGGTACACTATGCTAGATACCAGAACATTAAGAATTTATTTTGTACCCTTATTTTACTAGCAAGTCAGTTAAGAACAAATTCTTATTTTCAATGACTGCCTGTTCAGGGGCAGAACGACAGATTTTGTACCTTGTCAGCTCGGGGATTTGAACCTGCAACCTTTCGGTTACTAGTCCAATGCTCTAACCACTAGGCTACCCTGCCGCCCCAGGCAAGTCTAAACCAGTGTGGTACACTATGCTAGATACCACTTGTATATTTTACTTTATTCGCAAAGTGATTATGTATCGTTGGTGTATATGCTAATATGGTATCAGATATACGGCAGTCATACAACAGCTGACAAGTGGATACGGTGGTGCTCCTACAACCCGATGTGTTGTCCAGTACACCACAGCTGCAACAACTTGGTAATGCTGGTGGTACCAGGGGTCTCCAACATTTTTTATAGCAATAAAGCTACTTTAAAAAGAAAAATGTAACGTGTCGTGAGCGACTCATTCTCCTCTTCAACTCTTATTTGTCCCAACGTCGTCCGGGTTATGGTTTGGCCGGGGTAGGGCCGTCATTGTAAATAAGAATTAGTTCTTAACTGACTTGCCTAGTTAAATACATTTTTTTTAAATTAAAAGGGGGACCCTATAAAATAAGATTTTTTTTCCCCCACAATTTTGTTTTTCTTCTCAGAATTACAATTGTTCATAGAGAAACAACAAAATTAGATGTTCTGAGTCCATGTCAATGCTTAAATCAAATCAGAAGACCATGTTTTTGAGGTCTGGAAGGATACGAAAATAATTTTTTTTGATATGAATTCCCCTTTATGAGTGTATCATCTGGCCCTTAAAGAGTGCATCATCTGGCCCTTAAAGAGTGCATCATCTGGCCCTTAAAGAGTGCATCATCTGGCCCTTAAAGAGTGCATCATCTGGCCCTTAAAGAGTGCATCATCTGGCCCTTAAAGAGGGCATCATCTGGCCCTTAAAGAGGGCATCATCTGGCCCTTAAAGAGGGCATCATCTGGCCCTTAAAGAGGGCATCATCTGGCCCTTAAAGAGGGCATCATCTGGCCCTTAAAGAGGGCATGGCATCATCTGGCCCTTAAAGAGGGCATCATCTGGCCCTTAAAGAGGGCATCATCTGGCCCTTAAAGAGGGCATCATCTGGCCCTTAAAGAGGGCATCATCTGGCCCTTAAAGAGGGCATCATCTGGCCCTTAAAGAGGGCATCATCTGGCCCTTAAAGAGGGCATCATCTGGCCCTTAAAGAGGGCATCATCTGGCCCTTAAAGAGGGCATCATCTGGCCCTTAAAGAGGGCATCTGGCCCTTTAAGAGTGCATCTGGCCCTTTAAGAGTGCATCATCTGGCCCTTAAAGAGGGCATCCTCTGGCCCTTAAAGAGGGCATCACCTGGCCCTTAAAGATGGCATCATCTGGCCCTTACAGATGGCATCATCTGGCCCTTACAGATGGCATCATCTGGCCCTTAAAGAGGGCATCATCTGGCCCTTAAAGAGTGCATCATCTGGCCCTTAAAGATGGCATCATCTGGCCCTTAAAGATGGCATCATCTGGCCCTTAAAGATGGCATCATCTGGCCCTTAAAGAGTGCATCTTGTGAGTGAAGAATGTTTCTGTACTGCTGCTGTTCATTTCATGGCAAAATGTGCAAATAACAAATGATATATAGAAATGATGTACTTCTGCCTACTTTTCAGTTGACAAGGTTATTTCTGTCAACCCACAAGACGGTTAATCACATCAACTGGCTTCACCCAGAGTGATAGACAAACAAGCCCACCACACAGACAGACAGGGGATATTAGGTGTTAGGTTTGGTTTTTTAAGTCAATCTTCCCGGAAACTTGTTTTCATTTATCCGCCTTTCTTTCTTTTGAGACTTTTTCAGTGCAACATTTTCTCTTCATCGCAAAGCCGTTTTTCCTCCAATCAACACACAAAGAAATAAAAAAAATTGTAATAGAGACATCGGTGATTTTATCAATGTAAACAGATTGAAAATATTAGGTTATGTTATGACTACATAGCCTAATAACCAGATGTATTAAAACAGTGTGTTTAATTTGTAGCATAGGATTATTCATTGCGCTGCTGTTTTATTCCGTTCCTGCGACTTCCAGCTGAGAGAAACCTATTGACGACCACCTGGACATAGGAGGGGGGGGGGGGGGGGGGGGCAGAACGTCCAGGGCAGGTCCCTCCTCCCTCACCCACCCTCTCTCTCTCTCTCTTCCCACTTCTCCCTCACTCACTCACCCACCCTCTCTCTCTCTCTCTTCCCACTTCTCCCTCCTCCCTCACCCACCCTCTCTCTCTCTCTTCCCACTTCTCCCTCACTCACTCACCCACCCTCTCTCTCTCTCTTCCCACTTCTCCCTCACTCACTCACCCACCCTCTCTCTCTCTCTTCCCACTTCTCCCTCCTCCCTCACCCACCCTCCCTCCCTCTCTTCCCACTTCTCCCTCACTCACTCACCCACCCTCTCTCTCTCTCTTCCCACTTCTCCCTCACTCACTCACCCACCCTCTCTCTCTCTCTTCCCACTTCTCCCTCCCTCACTCACCCACCCTCCCTCCCTCCCTCTCCCACACTTTGCTCCTCTCGGTAGAACATTTTGAAATGCAATTATGGATCAGTGAGCAACACCACCAGTCGCAATTCTTGTTAATATTTATGGAGTGGAGCAGCCAGCCAAGCCACTGCCATCTCCTTGTTAATATTGATGGAGTGGAGCAGCCGAGCCACTGCCATCTCCTTGTTAATATTTATGGAGTGGAGCAGGTGAGCCACTGCCATCTCCTTGTTAATATTTATGGAGTGGAGCAGCCAAGCCACTGCCATCTCCTTGTTAATATTTATGGAGTGGAGCAGGTGAGCCACTGCCATCTCCTTGTTAATATTTATGGAGTGGAGCAGGTGAGCCACTGCCATCTCCTTGTTAATATTGATGTAGTGGAGCAGCCATGGTGTGGAGGGAGCGGGGAGAAATAGACAGGGAGAAATAGACAGAGAGAGAGACAGAGAGAGTCAGAGAGAGGGAGGAGGCTTGGTGTGTATACTCAGCTCTTCTCTCTCTTTCCTCTGTGGTCTCCTCAGTGTCTAAGCTAGCTGGCACATTCACAACCATGATCATGTGGAGGTGCCAACACTGACAAGTGGCCCGGGCTATTGTACTGTTCTCCCTTAAGGGTCTACTGGACTATGTGCAGACACACTCAGAGACAAGGGCATCTATACAGGGAGGGAGTGAGGGAGAGAGGGAGGGAGTGAGGGAGAGAGAGAGGGAAGCTGAGAGAGAGGGAATGAAGGAGGGAGAGAGAGAGGGATAGAGAGAGGCGGAAGGAGGGAGGGAGAGAGAGGGAAGGACGGCGAGTGAGAGACGGAGTGAGGGAGAAGAGAAGGAGTGAGAAAGAGGGAGAGAGAAGAGGAGTGAGAAAGAGAGGGAGAGAGTGCGGGAGAGAGTGAGAGAGTGCGGGAAGGAGGGAGAGAGAGAGGGAAGGAGGGAGAGAGAGAGGGAAGGAGGGAGAGAGAGAGGGAAGGAGGGAGAGAGAAGGAGGGAGAGAGAGGGAAGGAGAGAGAGAGAGAGGGAAGTGGGGAGAGAGAGAGGGAAGGGGGGAGAGAGAGAGGGAAGGAGGGAGAGAGAGAGGGAAGGAGGGAGAGAGAGAGGGAAGTGGGGAGAGAGAGAGGGAAGGAGGTAGGGAGAGAGGGAAGGAGGGAGAGAGGGAAGGAGGGAGAGAAGAAGAGATGAGGGAGGGGGAGAGAGACTGGTAGCTAAAGAAGAGTGTCTGCAGAGCAGGTTGAAGTACCTCTCCTGTGCTTGTGTTGTCAGGAGAAGAAAACAGCAGCCTTACAACTAGCCACCCAAAGCCGACAGTCGGTGAGATGTTTTAACAAGAGATATGAAAGAAGACAGAGACAGGCAGAGAGAGAGAGGGAGGCAGAGAGACCGAGAATCTGAAGTCAAATGTCTACTGTTTTCTGATAAACTGGTGCTTCTGTCCCCAACCAAGGAGGGCCTACAGCAGCACCTAGATCTTCTGCACAGATTCTGTCAGACCTGGGCCCTGACAGTAAATCTCAGTAAGACCAAAATAATGGTGTTCCAAAAAGGTCCAGTCATCAGGACCACAAATACAAATTCCATCTAGACACTGTTGCCCTAGAGCACACAAAAACTATACCTACCTCGGCCTAAACATCAGCGCCACAGGTAACTTCCACAAAGCTGTGGACGATCTGAGAGACAAGGCAAGAAGGGCCTTCTATGCCATCAAAAGGAACATCCAAGTGCTTGAATCAGTTACAGAACCCATTGCCCTTTATGCTTGTGAGGTCTGGGGTCCTGCTCCAACAACCAAGAATTCACAAAATGGGACAAACACCAAATTGAGACTCTGCACGCAGAATTTTGCTAAAATATCCTCCGTGTACAACATAAAACACCAAATAACGAACGCAGAGGAGAATTAGGCCGATTCCCTGCTAATTATCCAAATCCAGAAAAGAGCCATTCAATTCTACAACCACCTAAAAGGAAGCGATTCCCAAACCTTCCATAACAAAGCCATCACCTACAGAGAGATGAACCTGGAGAAGAGTCCCCTAAGCAAGCTGGTCCTGGGGCTCCATTCACAAACACAAACACACCCTACAGAGCCCCAGGACAGCAGCACAATTAAACCCAACAAATGAGAAACAAAAAGATAATTACTTGACACATTGGAAAGAATCAACAAAAAAACTGAGCAAACTAGAATGCTATTTGGCCCTACACAGAGAGTACACAGTGGCAGAATACCTGACCACTGTGACTGACCCAAAATTAAAGATAGGTTTGACTATGTACAGACTCAGTGAGCATAGCCTTGCTATTGAGAAAGGTTACTGGACAGGCTATGTGCACAATGCCCACGAAATGAGGTGGAAACTGAGCTGCACTTCCTAACCTCCTGTTTACACCTCCTAATTACACAGACCCACAAAAAAAGTGAAAATAAATCAAATTTTGATAAACTCCTATATGTATTGGGTGAAATACCAGTCTGCCGTCACAGCTGCTAAGATTTGTCTCCACAAGAGCAACCAGTGAAGAACACAACCCATATTCATTTTCCCTTTTGCACACCGTCTCTATCAGTTTGGAACTTCTGAGTCTTTACTGTTCATTTTTGTATTATTTATTACACTTGATTTAGCAATGTAAACATTTCCCATTTCCCATTTTCCCTTTGAAAAGAGAGAGGTGCGAGAGAGAGAGAGAGAGAGAGAGAAAGGAGGGAGGGGAGAAAGAAAGGAGGGAGAGAAAGAAGGAGGGAGGGAGAGAGAGAGACGGAAGGAGGGAGAGAGAGACGGAGGGAGGGAGAGAGAAAGAAGGAGGGAGGGAGAGAGAGAGAGACGGAGGGAGGGAGAGAGAGACGGAGGGAGAGAGAAAGAAGGAGGGAGGGAGAGAGAAAGAAAGGAGTAAGAGAGAAAGGAGGGAGAGAGACCGAGGGAGAAAGAGAAAGAAAGGAGTAAGAGAGAAAGAAGGAGGGAGAGAGAGACGGAGGGAGGGAGGGAGGGAGGGAGGGAGGGAGGGAGGGAGGGAGGGAGGGAGGGAGGGAGGGAGGAGGGAGGGAGGGAGGGAGGGAGGGAGGGAGGGAGGGAGGAGGGAGGGAGGAGACGGGGGGAGGGAGAGAGAGAGACGGGGGGGAGGGAAAGAGAGAGAGAGAGACGGGGGGAGGGAAAGAGAGAGAGAGACGGAGGGAGGGAGAGAGAAAGAAGGAGGGAGGGAGAGAGAAAGAAGGGAGGGAGAAAGAGAAAGAAGGGAGGGAGAAAGAGAAAGAAAGGAGTAAGAGAGAAAGAAGGAGTAAGAGAGAAAGAAGGAGGGAGGGAGGGAGGGAGGGAGGGAGGGGAGGGAGGGAGGGAGGGAGGGAGGGAGGGAGGGAGGGAGGGAGGAGAGAGAGAGACGGGGGGAGGGAGAGAGAGAGACGGGGGGAGGGAGAGAGAGAGAGACGGAGGGAGTGAGTCAGACAGACAGACCGAGAGAGATAGAGAACGGTTCTTAGCTGAGCCAGTGTTTTTACTACTGACTCTGCTAATAGCCTACATGTAGTGGAATAATTTTCAATTTCACCAATTAATTCTGCCCAGATTTATATACTCTGTTTATTTGACAAATAAACCCCTCAGCTTTGCATTAAATTAGTGGAGTGAGTGGCAGTGTAGTGTGTAGTGTACAACGCCTTGTACTGCTGTCTCTACAGTATCAGACTGCCTTCTTATAATGGACATTTTGATTAATGCCCCCCCCCCCCCCCGTGCGCACACACACGCGCACACACACACACACGCACACACACACACACACGCGCACACACACACACACACTTGAAATAGCACTGAAAGAAGCAGAATTAATGCTCGTTTTGTAATGACGTGAGGTTATTAAGCTGTGAACAGTACTCGTCTCCGTCCCCCGAACATCACACACAGCAGCTGGTTTTATAACAGACATTTCACCAAACACACCGTGGAAGAAGAAGAGCCCCGCCCCGTCCTAAAATCAGTTTGACTGCTGGTGCATTTTTAAAAGACAGACTTGAAGTCCTCTCTCTCTCTCTCTGACAGAGTCTCTGAGGAGACAGTTCAGAGTGATGATCCACAGGGGGGCGGAGCCATGAATAACAAATACAAAATGGCAGCAGGGTTGAGATTATACACACACAACACAGCTCTGGATTCACTCAATGCTGCTATGGAAACCAGTGGCGCAGACAGCAGGTCTCTCTCTCTGGGATGGGAGGATGAAGGGAGAAAACAAGAAGGGATAGAATCTAAATAGGTGTATGTGTGTCAGAGCTGGACTAAGGGACCATGGGAGATGGAGTCAGAGCTGGACTAAGGGACCATGGGAGATGGAGTCAGAGCTGGACTAAGGGACCATGGGAGATGGAGTCAGAGCTGGACTAAGGAACCATGGGAGATGGAGTCAGAGCTGGACTAAGGGACCATGGGAGATGGAGTCAGAGCTGGACTAAGGGACCATGGGAGATGGAGTCAGAGGTGGACTAAGGGACCATGGGAGATGGAGTCAGAGCTGGACTAAGGAACCATGGGAGATGGAGTCAGAGCTGGACTAAGGGACCATGGGAGATGGAGTCAGAACTGGACTAAGGGACCATGGGAGATGGAGTCAGAGCTGGACTAAGGAACCATGGGAGATGGAGTCAGAGCTGGACTAAGGGACCATGGGAGATGTGTGTCAGAGCTGGACTAAGGGACCATGGGAGATGGAGTCAGAGCTGGACTAAGGGACCATGGGAGATGGAGTCAGAGCTGGACTAAGGGACCATGGGAGATGTGTGTCAGAGCTGGACTAAGGAACCATGGGAGATGGAGTCAGAGCTGGACTAAGGAACCATGGGAGATGGAGTCAGAACTGGACTAAGGGACCATGGGGGATGGAGTCAGAGCTGGACTAAGGGACCATGGGAGATGGAGTCAGAGCTGGACTAAGGAACCATGGGAGATGGAGTCAGAGCTGGACTAAAGGACCATGGGAGATGGAGTCAGAGCTGGACTAAGGGACCATGGGAGATGGAGTCAGAGCTGGACTAAGGGACCATGGGAGATGGAGTCAGAGCTGGACTAAGGGACCATGGGAGATGGAGTCAGAGCTGGACTAAGGGACCATGGGAGATGGAGTCAGAGCTGGACTAAGGGACCATGGGAGATGGAGTCAGAGCTGGACTAAGGGACCATGGGAGATGGAGTCAGAGCTGGACTAAGGGACCATGGGAGATGTGTCTAGTGATTACCTCCCCGGATGGAGTCAGACTAGAAGGGGAGGTTATAACATGTTCTTATGACTCCAAAAAGCTCCATCAATAACAGCTCCTTGACACACAGCTAAATTATTAAAAAACAAAACGACCCTCTCTATTTCTCTATATATAGCCAAGCGCTCCTTCTCTCTCCTCTCTTTCTCCCTCACTCCCCAGTTTCATTAGTCTAGGTTTACCTTCTAGCACACCTATTTCTATACCTCCCTACCAGTGTTTTCATTAGTCTCGGTTTACCTTCTAGCACACCTATTTCTATACCTCCATACCAATGTTTTCATTAGTCTCGGTTTACCTTCTAGCACACCTATTTCTATACATCCATACCAGTGTTTTCATTAGCCTCAGTTTACCTTCTAGCTAATGTCTTTGTGACTTCCCCCCACATATCTGTCAGGTGTTTTCCTGCAGTAGAAATCATTTGGGTCTACTGACTCCAAGCGTTAATATCAGCCATAGTCGCTGTAAGTGTCTAAACAACACTAAGGCTGTTGGTGGTTTGGTTTTGGCACATCGTCTTGTGTTACGAGCTCCTAATGCCGTAAAAATGTCAAAACAAGTAAACAAATAACAATCAACAAACAAGAAATGACAAAATGTCAGGACAAATCCAGTTTAGACAAATAACACCATCAATAAATCAACATGCAATCTGTGTATCTACAACAAAAAGATACTCTAAGACTGATATGTACAGCTGTAGATAAGTTATAATGATATGGTAGACTGATATGTACAGCTGTAGATATGGTAGACTGATATGGTAGACTGATATGTACAGCTGTAGATATGGTAGACTGATATGGTAGACTGATATGTACAGCTGTAGATATGGTAGACTGATATGGTAGACTGATATGGTAGACTGATATGTACAGTTGTAGATATGGTAGACTGAAATGGTAGACTGATATGTACAGCTGTAGATATGGTAGACTGATATGGTAGGCTGATATGTACAGCTGTAGATATGGTAGACTGATATGGTAGACTGATGTGGTAGGCTGATATGTACAGCTGTAGATATGGTAGACTGATATGGTAGACTGATATGTACAGCTGTAGATATGGTAGACTGATATGGTAGACTGATATGTACAGCTGTAGATATGGTAGACTGATATGGTAGGCTGATATGTACAGCTGTAGATATGGTAGACTGATATGGTAGAATGATGTGGTAGGCTGATATGTACAGCTGTAGATATGGTAGACTGATATGGTAGACTGATATGTACAGCTGTAGATATGGTAGACTGATATGGTAGGCTGATATGGTAGGCTGATATGGTAGACTGATATGGTAGACTGATATGGTAGGCTGATATGGTAGGCTGATATGGTAGACTGATATGTACAGCTGTAGATATGGTAGACTGATATGGTAGGCTGATATGTACAGCTGTAGATATGGTAGACTGATATGGTAGACTGATGTGGTAGGCTGATATGTACAGCTGTAGATATGGTAGACTGATATGGTAGACTGATATGTACAGCTGTAGATATGGTAGACTGATATGGTAGGCTGATATGGTAGGCTGATATGGCAGGCTGATATGGTAGGCTGATATGGTAGGCTGATATGGTAGACTGATATGGTAGGCTGATATGGTAGGCTGATATGGTAGGCTGATATGGTAGGCTGATATGGTAGGCTGATATGGTAGACTGATATGGTCGGCTGATATGGTCGGCTGATATGGTAGACTGATATGGTAGACTGATATGGTAGACTGATATGGTAGACTGATATGGTAGGCTGATATCTACAGTCGTGGCTAAAAGTTTTGAGAATGACACAAATATAAATTTCCACAAAGTTTGCTGCTTCAGTGTCTTTAGATATTTTTGTCAGATGTTACTATGGAATACTGAAGTATAACTACAGGCATTTCATAAGTGTCAAAGGCTTTTATTGACAATTACATGAAGTTGATGCAAAGAGTCAATATTTGAGGTGTTGACCCTTCTTTTTCAAGACCTCTGCAATCCGCCCTGGCATGCTGTCAATTAACTTCTGAGCCACATCCAGACTGGCAACCCTTTCTTGCATAATCAATGCTTGGATTATGTCAGAATGTGTGTTTTTGTTAATCCACCCGCCTCTTGAGGATTGACAGGTTCTCAATGGGATTATGGTCTGGGGAGTTTCCTGGCCATAGAACCAAAATATTGATGTTTTGTTCCCTGAGCCACTTAGTTATCACTTTTGTCTTATGGCAAGGTGCTCCATCATGCTGGAAAAGGCATTGTTCTTCACCAAACTGTTCCTGGATGATTGGGAGAAGTTGCTCTCGGAGGATGGGTTGGTACCATTCTTTATTCATGGCTCTGTTCTTTGGCAAAATTGTGAGTGAGCCCACTCCCTTGGCTGAGAAGCAACCCCACACATGAATGGTCTCAGGGTGCTTTACTGTTGGCATGACACAGGACTGATGATAGCACTCACCTTGTCTTCTCTGGACACATTTTTTTTTTCAATCAGAAAGGGGATTCATCAGAGAAAATGTCTTTACCTCAGTCCTCAGCAGTCCAATCCCTGTACCTTTTGCAGAATATCAGTCTGTCCCTGATGTTTTTCCTGGAGAGAAGTGGCTTCTTTGCTGCCCTTCTTGACACCAGGCCATCCTAAAAAAAGTATCCGCCTCACTGTGCGTGCAGATACACTCACACTTGCCTGCTGCTATTCCTGAGCAAGCTCTGTACTGGTGGTGCCCCGATCCCGCAGCTGAATAAACTTTAGGAGACGGTCCTGGCGCTTGCTGGACTTTCTTGGGTGCCCTGATGCCTTCTTCACAACAATTGAACCACTCTCCTTGAAGTTCTTGATGACCCGATAAATGGTTGATTTAGGTGCAATCTTACTGGCAGCAATATCCTTGCCTGTGAAGCCCTTTTTGTGCAAAGCAATGATGACGGCATGTATTTCCTTGCAGGTAACCATGGTTGACAGAGGAAGAACAATGATTCCAAGCACCACCCTCCTTTTGAAGCTTCCAGTCTGTTATTCGAACTCAATCAGCATGACAGAGTGATCTCCAGCCTTGTCCTCGTCAACACTCACACCTGTGTTAACGAGAAAATCACTGAAATGATGTCAGCTGGTCCTTTTGTGGCAGGGCTGAAATGCAGTGGAAATGTTTTTGGGGGGATTCAGTTCATTTGCATGACAAAGAGGGACTTTGCAATTCATCTGATCACTCTTCATAACATTCTGAGTATATGCAAATTGCCATCATACTGAGGCAAACTGAGGCAGCAAACTTTGTGAAAATTTATATTTGTGTCATTCTCAAAACTTTTGGCCACGACTGTACAGCTGCACATATGTTAGACTGATATGTACAGCTGTAGATATATTAGACTGAGCTACATGAAGACAGTATATGAATACACAAGCTGAACACTCATCTGATGTCTTAACACACAGAGACGCAACGCTCAGCAGTCTCCCGCGTCTCCAAGCACGCACAGCGTTTTATCTTTAAAAGAGAAAACACACAGATCATTTTTCCCTCTCAGCTTTGTTTTGCAGAAGATAAAAGACTAGCAGGTCATGTTGCTCTGTTTATGTCTGTAGTGTTGACTAGGTCCTGTTGTTTATGTCTGTAGTATTGACTAGGTCCTGTTGTTTATGTCTGTAGTGTTGACTAGGTCCTGTTGTTTATGTCTGTAGTAGTGACTAGGTCCTGTTGTTTATGTCTGTAGTAGTGACTAGGTCCTGTTGTTAATGTCTGTAGTAGTGACTAGGTCCTGTTGTTTATGTCTGTCGTAGTGACTAGGTCCTGTTGTTTATGTCTGTCGTAGTGACTAGGTCCTGTTGTTTATGTCTGTAGTAGTGACTAGGTCCTGTTGTTTATGTCTGTCGTGTTGACTAGGCCCTGTTGTTTATGTCTGTAGTGTTGACTAGGTCCTGTTGTTTATGTCTGTAGTAGTGACTAGGTCCTGTTGTTTATGTCTGTAGTAGTGACTAGGTCCTGTTGTTTATGTCTGTCGTGTTGACTAGGTCCTGTTGTTTATGTCTGTAGTAGTGACTAGGTCCTGTTGTTTATGTCTGTAGTAGTGACTAGGTCCTGTTGTTTATGTCTGTAGTGTTGACTAGGTCCTGTTGTTTATGTCTGTAGTGTTGACTAGGTCCTGTTGTTTATGTCTGTCGTAGTGACTAGGTCCTGTTGTTTATGTCTGTAGTAGTGACTAGGTCCTGTTGTTTATGTCTGTAGTGTTGACTAGGTCCTGTTGTTTATGTCTGTCGTAGTGACTAGGTCCTGTTGTTTATGTCTGTCGTAGTGACTAGGTCCTGTTGTTTATGTCTGTAGTAGTGACTAGGTCCTGTTGTTTATGTCTGTAGTAGTGACTAGGTCCTGTTGTTTATGTCTGTAGTGTTGACTAGGTCCTGTTGTTTATGTCCATAGTAGTGACTAGGTCCTGTTGTTTATGTCTGTAGTAGTGACTAGGTCCTGTTGTTTATGTCTGTCGTGTTGACTAGGTCCTGTTGTTTATGTCTGTAGTAGTGACTAGGTCCTGTTGTTTATGTCTGTAGTAGTGACTAGGTCCTGTTGTTTATGTCTGTAGTAGTGACTAGGTCCTGTTGTTTATGTCTGTCGTGTTGACTAGGCTCTGTTGTTTATGTCTGTAGTGTTGACTAGGTCCTGTTGTTTATGTCTGTAGTAGTGACTAGGTCCTGTTGTTTATGTCTGTAGTAGTGACTAGGTCCTGTTGTTTATGTCTGTCGTGTTGACTAGGTCCTGTTGTTTATGTCTGTAGTAGTGACTAGGTCCTGTTGTTTATGTCTGTAGTAGTGACTAGGTCCTGTTGTTTATGTCTGTAGTGTTGACTAGGTCCTGTTGTTTATGTCTGTAGTAGTGACTAGGTCCTGTTGTTTATGTCTGTAGTGTTGACTAGGTCCTGTTGTTTATGTCTGTAGTGTTGACTAGGTCCTGTTGTTTATGTCTGTCGTAGTGACTAGGTCCTGTTGTTTATGTCTGTAGTAGTGACTAGGTCCTGTTGTTTATGTCTGTAGTGTTGACTAGGTCCTGTTGTTTATGTCTGTCGTAGTGACTAGGTCCTGTTGTTTATGTCTGTAGTAGTGACTAGGTCCTGTTGTTTATGTCTGTAGAAGTGACTAGGTCCTGTTGTTTATGTCTGTAGTAGTGACTAGGTCCTGTTGTTTATGTCTGTCGTGTTGACTAGGCCCTGTTGTTTATGTTTGTAGTGTTGACTAGGTCCTGTTGTTTATGTCTGTAGTAGTGACTAGGTCCTGTTGTTTATGTCTGTAGTAGTGACTAGGTCCTGTTGTTTATGTCTGTCGTGTTGACTAGGTCCTGTTGTTTATGTCTGTAGTAGTGACTAGGTCCTGTTGTTTATGTCTGTAGTAGTGACTAGGTCCTGTTGTTTATGTCTGTAGTAGTGACTAGGTCCTGTTGTTTATGTCTGTCGTGTTGACTAGGCCCTGTTGTTTATGTCTGTAGTGTTGACTAGGTCCTGTTGTTTATGTCTGTAGTAGTGACTAGGTCCTGTTGTTTATGTCTGTAGTAGTGACTAGGTCCTGTTGTTTATGTCTGTCGTGTTGACTAGGTCCTGTTGTTTATGTCTGTCGTAGTGACTAGGTCCTGTTGTTTATGTCTGTAGTAGTGACTAGGTCCTGTTGTTTATGTCTGTAGTAGTGACTAGGTCCTGTTGTTTATGTCTGTAGTAGTGACTAGGTCCTGTTGTTTATGTCTGTAGTGTTGACTAGGTCCTGTTGTTTATGTCTGTAGTAGTGACTAGGTCCTGTTGTTTATGTCTGTCGTGTTGACTAGGTCCTGTTGTTTATGTCTGTAGTAGTGACTAGGTCCTGTTGTTTATGTCTGTAGTGTTGACTAGGTCCTGTTGTTTATGTCTGTAGTGTTGACTAGGTCCTGTTGTTTATGTCTGTCGTAGTGACTAGGTCCTGTTGTTTATGTCTGTAGTAGTGACTAGGTCCTGTTGTTTATGTCTGTAGTGTTGACTAGGTCCTGTTGTTTATGTCTGTCGTAGTGACTAGGTCCTGTTGTTTATGTCTGTCGTAGTGACTAGGTCCTGTTGTTTATGTCTGTAGTAGTGACTAGGTCCTGTTGTTTATGTCTGTAGTAGTGACTAGGTCCTGTTGTTTATGTCTGTAGTGTTGACTAGGTCCTGTTGTTTATGTCCATAGTAGTGACTAGGTCCTGTTGTTTATGTCTGTAGTAGTGACTAGGTCCTGTTGTTTATGTCTGTCGTGTTGACTAGGTCCTGTTGTTTATGTCTGTAGTAGTGACTAGGTCCTGTTGTTTATGTCTGTAGTAGTGACTAGGTCCTGTTGTTTATGTCTGTAGTAGTGACTAGGTCCTGTTGTTTATGTCTGTCGTGTTGACTAGGCTCTGTTGTTTATGTTTGTAGTGTTGACTAGGTCCTGTTGTTTATGTCTGTAGTAGTGACTAGGTCCTGTTGTTTATGTCTGTAGTAGTGACTAGGTCCTGTTGTTTATGTCTGTCGTGTTGACTAGGTCCTGTTGTTTATGTCTGTAGTAGTGACTAGGTCCTGTTGTTTATGTCTGTAGTAGTGACTAGGTCCTGTTGTTTATGTCTGTAGTGTTGACTAGGTCCTGTTGTTTATGTCTGTAGTAGTGACTAGGTACTGTTGTTTATGTCTGTAGTGTTGACTAGGTCCTGTTGTTTATGTCTGTAGTGTTGACTAGGTCCTGTTGTTTATGTCTGTCGTAGTGACTAGGTCCTGTTGTTTATGTCTGTAGTAGTGACTAGGTCCTGTTGTTTATGTCTGTAGTGTTGACTAGGTCCTGTTGTTTATGTCTGTCGTAGTGACTAGGTCCTGTTGTTTATGTCTGTAGTAGTGACTAGGTCCTGTTGTTTATGTCTGTAGAAGTGACTAGGTCCTGTTGTTTATGTCTGTAGTAGTGACTAGGTCCTGTTGTTTATGTCTGTCGTGTTGACTAGGTCCTGTTGTTTATGTCTGTCGTAGTGACTAGGTCCTGTTGTTTATGTCTGTAGTAGTGACTAGGTCCT